>NC_056730.1:672906105-673166105 GCF_019279795.1 Protopterus annectens | reverse complement strand
AGAAACATTGGTAGAATTATTGCAGGCTATGTACAAGGACCCAATGACTCAAGTATGAACAGTGTTTGGCCTCACAGAGGGGTTCCCAGTGGGAGTGGGTGTACATCAGGGTTCAGGTCTGAGCCCACTGCTGATCATACTGGTGATGGACTACATTAGCAAACAGGTTGGAGGGGACGGATCAACAAAGCTGCTGTATGCAGATGATGTGGCAGTACAGGCATACTAAGCTAGAACTTCAGCAAAGGATAGGAGAATGAAATGCAAATCTGAAGGCACACGGAATGAAACTAAGCACAGATAAGATGGTGGTAATGGCAGCAAATTGGGGAAATCATAAGAAGTGGAGAATAGAGATAGAAGGGAAGATACTGGAACAGGTAAACAGCTTCAAGTATCTGGGAGGGGTAGTTGAGGAGAAGGGTAGTATGAATGAAGAGGTTAAAGCTAGAATCAGAGGGGCTGCAGCCAACTGTGTCAGGTATAGTCTATGAAAGAAGAATGCCAAAGAAGGTGAAAAGTAAGGTGTACAAGACAGTGGTGCAACCAGTACTGCTGTATGGTACAGAAAACTGGGCAGTAAAGGCAGAACAGGTGAAGAAGATAGAGGTGATGGAAATCAAATGCCTGAGAAAGGTGGTAGGATGCACACTGTGGGACAGACGAAGACATAAGAGCAGAAGCCAAAGTAGCTCCAATTGGAGTAAAGATCAAAGAGAACAGATTATGCTGGTTTGGGCACATGTGTAGAAAAGCAGAAGACAATCTGGTGAGGAAGGTTTGGGGCAGACAGGAAGAAGGTAAGAGGAAATGAGGATGTCCAGCAAAGAGGTGGATGGATTGTGTTAAAGAAGATCTGCGACATTCAGGCATGAGTGTTGAAGAAGGCAGGAGTGTGGCACTGAATCAAGAGATGGTGACAACAGTTAATGCAATACCCCAACCCCGTGTAGAAAATGGGAAAAAGGGGGTTGATGATGATGATGATGACACTTTCTATAAAACACAGTTCATTATTACAGTCGTGAATCGCACAATATTGAAAATGAAGATCCAGAAAAGATAATACTCAAAGAACATGTTACTGAAGTTTACAGTACTGAACTACCAGAACTAATCTCCAACAAGACCCATGTTAGCACTCATTCCAAGGGCCATACCCCTGCATGATCCATGTTAGGACCTGTTCCTGGGTTCAAACTGGTAGGGGGATTCAAGATTCTTAGAAACTGTGGTCATTAGCATTTTATGTCTTTCAATATTTAGGGCTTGAGGTTATGATTTTCAATACACATTGTTCAAGATTGTGAAAGTAAACCATAAAAAGCTATCTATTAAAACATAACGTAGCCTAGCAAAATAAACAGAAAATACTGCTCAGACAGACATATTCTGTATGTCACATATAACAACACTCAACTTACTTCAGAAAAGGAAGCTTTTCATTTGACATTGCAATAATTAAAATGCTTGCTGAAAAAATTGCTAGCTTTCGAAGTAAGCGGTATTGCTTATAATGAATATTTATGTTTCATATTTAATGAATATGATTAGTATGATTTAACAAGAGTGAGAATTCTAAAACTGTGTTTATTCAAGTTAGTGATCTTCCAAAATCTTTGCTACTTGTTTTTACTTAACCTATTTCTTTGCACATTTGTCACCTCTTTGGTGCTTCATTTATGATTTATTATTTACTGTTCTGGTTCTGTACATGTCAAGTTCACAGTTAAGCAATAATGAGAAATTTAGCAAGTCAGTGCCCCAATGTATTTATACATATATATATATATATATATATATATATATATATATATATATATATATATATATATATATAAATATGCATACATACACACATATAAATCAGTATACTTAAAATGATCTCAACCCATAAATATATAAACATTATTGACAAAAAATATCTAAACTCAAAAAAATCTAAACACAAAATGTCGACAAATCTAACTGCATCCAAAGCCAATATTTCTGCAAAGAGTAGAAGCCCACCGTGCACCCCCCACACCCCTGCTAATTATATGTACCAACTCTGAGGTTGAACAGCAGTGGGAAAAAGGGTATAAATCCATTTAGTAGAACTTCAATTTTTTTCCAATATTTTGTGTTCAGATATTTTTGAGTTTAAATCTCTGATAAGAGCCATTGGTTCTTTTACATCCACCTTAAATGTCCTCAGGCAGATGGGGCTTTAGTTTACTATCTCATCTGAAGTAGAGCACACTCAGGAATGCAACAAGCCCTTATGTTGCAGTGTAGTGCCAGCATCATAAAACTAATCCAACTTACAACCTTTTGCACTAATGATGTGTGCTACCTACCACATTTTGAGGAAGGAGATGAAAGAAGAAATTAAGCTGGCAAACTGAATAAACCAGCAATGCTGGTATAATTAGTCAAAATCTGGGACTGACCACATGTGATCTGTGAATGAAGACAAATGGCTAAATCTTTAATGTCCATTTATTAAGTAGGACTTTTAACAGCTGGTACAGGGATTTTAACCTCAGCAGCTAAAAGGTGCCTGAATATATAGTTTTATGAGTGCATACGTCTGAAGTATGTAATGAATTTTATGTGTGTGTGAATATCTATCTATCTATAATATATATCTATATCTATCTATCTATAATATATATCTATATATGTATATATGTATATATCTATATATATATATATATATATATATATATATATCTATATATATCTATATATATATATATATATATATATATATATATATATATATATATATATATATATATATTAGGGTTGCCAACCCTTCGTTTTTTTCCAGACTATCTGGAAATCAAACTGATTCTGTGGTAGTCTGGAAAACATTGTACAAACTCCAGTATTCTGCTTCAAAAAAGGAAACAGACTATAGGAGTTTGTAAATCGGCTGATTTACTATGCTTTTTTTACAGAAAAGCATAGTAAATCAGCTGAAAATAGGCAGCAGGAATGAAAAAAGAGGGCACTCCCTGCCAGGTGATGTAATCATGATGTCACAAAATGGGCAGGAGAGGGGGTTGGGTGGGCAGGGCTACTAGTGATACGAGGGGTGTGGTTTTACTCCAGTTTTAGCCACAACTAAAGATGGCAACCCTAAAATATATATATATATATATATATATAGCTATATATATATATATATATATATATATATATATATATTTTTTTTTTTTTTTAGTCCCAGCAATTCGATACATTAAAGAGGTGGTTCGAGTTTGAATGTCTCTGTTGCTGAAGAAGGTAATTGGGATTTCAGTAGGGGTGGGAGTGTTTATGTGTGTATTTGGGGTTAAGGTTAGGGGTAGGATTAGGTAATGGGATAGACTTGGGCAGGATTCACTAAGGCTTGCATGGAGTGTAAGAGAAGTGTAACACTCCATGCAAGCCTCGCGATCCAGGAACAGCCCGAAACTCCGTGTAAGAGACCAGCTAAAACGTCTCTTACATGGACTGGGCGTGGATATGCTAAATACCTCACTTGCAGCTGAAAGGCATGCAAATGAGGTAGAGTAGTGATCCATGAAACAGAAAGCAGCCCGTGCAAGAGCCTTTTTAGCTGCAGAAATGTACTCAGTTGACAGCTGAGTACGTTCCTGCAAAAATCACAATGGAGCCATGTCAGCTCCAAATAAAGGGTGCATATGTGTTAGACAGCATGCCAATGGCCAAATATGTGGCCATTGGCAAGGTACCCCAATGCAAATATTAAAAAAATATAATTTTTTTTCGGCGATGTTTAAACGCAGCGCAGCTCCGCGAAAACAGGCTGCGCTGTATAAAACATAAAAATGAAGGTTATAAACCCACAAATGTGGGTTTTATGCAATACCTGGAATGACAATGCAGGGACCAGCAGACCAAAAACAACATGGCCACCATGTAGTGGTTGCTAAGGGGGGAAGCTGAGTCTAAGACATGTAACTAAGCATTAGTAGGCAATCTGATGTAAATGAGGGTTAGGATACTGAATCCCACAGTCACATAGCAAATGAGCACATTCTGAGTAGTGTAAGAGATACATAAGGGAGAGGAATAGAGTAGGAGATAGGTGACATCACAGGGGGAATGGTAGAAAGAAATGCAGTTCATTGGAGGTCAGTGTTGCATGACAGATGACAGGCACAGATCATGGAAAGAGGAGTGCCACAAGATAAGCATGGGAAAGTCAAGAAATGGAAGGTGTACACTGTTACTTACACCAAAGTTTCTTGCTGGGCATGCATGCGCACGTGTGCGCACCATGAGGCACGAGTAGGACAGTGTGTGCATGTGTAAGGCAGACTGAGCATGTGGGAGCGTGTTGTTAGACTTGTAAGACTGTTTGCACTAGTGTGCGCGCGTGTAGGGCAGACTGAGCATGTGGGAGCGTGTTGGTAGATTTGTAACACTAGTGGAAAGTATAAAGTAGCAAAAACGCTGCAATCAAAACACTATAAAACACTAGCAGGATGGCCAGTATAACGTAAAGATAATAGTATAAAATAAAATGCCTCTGGTGTTAACTCCACGTAAACAGTACTCGTCAGCAAGCACGATGCCAAATGTGCAGTATAATGAAAAACGAAGTCTGTTCAGACCCAGTTAAAAGTTCTCAATATGAAAACTGCAGTTCAGCTAAAAACCAAGCTTGTCATAGAGATTTAGTCTATTCAGACCAAAATTACCATAGTAAGTCTTCGTGTTCCACTATGTATAAAGGAACCATCCAGATACAAAAAACACACAGCTTTATTGGATCCTCGGCGAGCGCTTTCGCATTTAGCTTTGTCAAACCAGTAAAACCATACAACAGAGCCTTCAATATATATCATTTATACAGCCAAGTTAATTAGTTAATCAACATAATAAAACAATCATTCAATTTTAAAAGATTTTTTTAAAAAGCAACCAAACGAAGCAATAAATTCTATAGTCTATTAAAAATATCAATTCTTAATACATAAATAAAATATAACACATATAAATCCATAAACATTGACATATGCAAGTGTGTGAATGTATTGTGGAATATTTAATGTCAAATTCTATGCCTCCTACTTTTAAGTATGGGTTTTAAGGGAACTCTATCGTTCAATCCTGGGGGAATATGTGCTTGAGTTTTAATAATCCACTGGGTCTCTATGGACTCAGTTTTATTCCTAATGTCTCCCCCTCTAATAGATGGCTCCAGGACTTGTAATACAGTGAAGGTAAAGGTTACAATTGAGAATATTTCTGATACACATGTACCCGATGTAAGTGTTATTAATGATAAAGTGGAGACTGTAAATATGCTAAATGTTCCAACTAACAATACATCACCGAATGAACAACAAAAGCAACAACCAGTGGTACGTAGCAAAGTACGCAGTACCACTAATATTAGTCTTAACCATTAGCTGCCACACCCTTTCCCTATAGCAGAGCAGCGTTACAAGGGAAGGGAACGCTCCATGAGCAGGGGCAGGCAAAAAAGAAAGGCCCCAATGAACGGTTTAAGAGAGCCTACGCTCAAGAAAATGTGGGAGAGGCTAACATAGTGCTTAATCTCTCACATAGACCATTGAGTAATTTAGAATTGGAAGTATTAAATAAAGGCTTATCTTATGTTCCATCTAAGATGAGCTCTGTTACGGAATCCATCCTAGATTTGAAAATGTTCACTAGGAACTTACAATTGAAAGTGATGTTCTCAGGTTTTAATAACACGCTAAATGGTCATGACATTAAGAAACCCAGCCTAATGATACCTAACTTACAACCCACCATTGATGTTTTCAGTAGAGCTGTAGAAAGAGAGCTATATTCATTACAAAAAAATCCTGTTAGGAACCTTAGAAACAACTTAACTTTTAGACAACAACAGGCTTTAAATGGACTCATATCTGATAACAATATATGTATAAAACCAGCAGATAAAGGGGGCCCGATAGTCATATTTGATAGGACAGACTATGAATGCTACATGTTGGAAATGCTTAGTGACATTAATTTCTATCAAATGATATTACAGAAGGAAATAATAAGAGTTGTCAACAATGTGTATAGCACTCTAGAAGACATGTATAAGTTAGGTATAATGGACTACAAGTTATATAATTATTTAGTGTTAGAAGAACCTACAATCCCCATAATAAAGGGAATACCCAAAATACATAAAGATCCGGTGAAACCACCACTTAGACCAATAGTATCTGGTCGTGGCTGGGTCACGGAAAATATTTCTTTCTATGTAGAAAAAATGTTAAAACCCTATGTAGCAAATAATTGTACAATTTTGAGGGACTCCAGAATGTTTCTGTTGGATTTTTATGAAGCCACAAAAAACTTTCTAGAATATACAGACCTATTGATGGTCACAATGGATGTTAAGTCATTATTTACAAACATACCTAATGACCAAGGACTATCATATATACAAATGTATTTAATCGCCCATTCGAACATGACTCCTGTTATGGTGGATTTTCTATACACCTTATTGGAATTAGTCCTGGAAAGTAATGCTTTTCTATTTTTAGAAACCATATACTTACAGAGGAATGGCGTAGCTATGGGCACTGCATGTGCCAATAGCTACGCCAATCTGGTAATGGCCAACTGGGAGGAACAGAAACTATTTAGTTTAGAAAGTTACAAAAGACATGTTATCTTCTACAAGCGCTTTGTAGATGATCTTTTCCTTCTTTGGAGAGGCAGTGAAGAAGAACTACATACTTTTGAGAAGGAAGTGAATACACTGACCACATTCTTAAAATTTACTATGACTTTTTCTGTTAGTATGATATCCATTTTGGATATAAACATCTGGCGACTTCCAGATGGTAACTTTAATACTGGCACTCATAGGAAGGCATGCTATAAGAATAATTTACTAAATAGGAATAGTATGCATCCACCACACATTTTTAGAAATGTAATGAAAGGGCAGGGCATGCGACTATCCAGGTTGACACTCAATGATGAGAAGTTTGAAGATGAATTGAGGGACATGGAAATAAGGCTGGGGGAAAAAAACTACAGAACCAAAGAAATAAATGACACATTTGATGAGGTTAGGAATTTGAGGCATAATAAGGCAGTACCTATTTTTGCAGAAGCTGGTGCAATGGAATATAATAGGGATACTAATCGTACTTCATACATTACAAATGACATGGTTAGGTACGTAACACACTACACACAGGATATTTACTCTATTAAAGAATCAATTACTAAACACTGGGGAATATTGAAGTTAGACCCGGATGTATCCAAACATATTGGTGAGTCTCCTAATTTTACTTACAAAAATAAAAACAGTTTATATCACATATAATGCTGTTCAGAATCAAGACGTAGTAATAACTCTGATGAGTTTAATGGTTCAACACCATGTAAAAAGTGTAATTATTGTCCTTATATTTTGAACATTTCTATGTTTGTACATCCGACCACTGGTGACTCTATTCTTATTAAAGCCAATGCTAACTGTGAGAGTAAGAATTTAATTTACTTAGCTAGATGCTCCCTTTGCTCATCGTTTTACATAGGTAAAACTAATCGCATGTTAAAGCAACGCATCCGGGAGCATTTATACCAGATACGTATTAAATCTGAAGTGAATGCACTATCCAAACACATCTTGGCAACAGATGATAGACATACCTTTACCTTCACTGTATTACAAGTCCTGGAGCCATCTATTAGAGGGGGAAACATTAGGAATAAAACTGAGTCCATAGAGACCCAGTGGATTATTAAAACTCAAGCACATATTCCCCCAGGATTGAACGATAGAGTTCCCTTAAAACCCATACTTAAAAGAAGGAGGCATAGAAGTTGACATTAAATATTCCACAATACATTCACACACTTGCATATGTCAATGTTTATGGATTTATATGTGTTATATTTTATTTATGTATTAAGAATTGATATTTTTAATAGACTATAGAATTTATTGCTTCGTTTGGTTGCTTTTTAAAAAATCTTTTAAAATTGAATGATTGTTTTATTATGCTGATTAACTAATTAACTTGGCTGTATAAATGATATATATTGAAGGCTCTGTTGTATGGTTTTACTGGTTTGACAAAGCTAAATGCAAAAGCGCTCACCGAGGATCCAATAAAGCTGTGTGTTTTTTGTATCTGGATGGTTCCTTTATACATAGTGGAACAGTGGAACACGAAGACTTACTATGGTAATTTTGGTCTGAATAGACTAAATCTCTATGACAAGCTTGGTTTTTTAGCTGAACTGCAGTTTTCATATTGAGAACTTTTAACTGGGTCTGAACAGACTTCGTTTTTCATTATACTGCACATTTGGCATCGTGCTTGCTGACGAGTACTGTTTACGTGGAGCTAACACCAGAGGCATTTTATTTTATACTATTAGATTTGTAACACTGTTTGCACTGGTGTGCACGTGTTTTAACCCGAATAGGCAGATCCTGAACCATGTAAGCATGTGTGCGCATGCGTAAGCCACTGTGAGCGTGTTTCTGCTGGTATGCACGCTGCTCCCCCCTGAGGAAACAGAAAGGAAAAAGAAAGTGACAGAATTAGTAGGAAGCTAGCAGGGAATACTGCTGGAGCTAGCAGGTGAAAACAATTAGAAGCAGGCAATTTCACAGGCAGAATAGTAGCCCAGCCCAGCACTTAAAACTCTGCAAACAGCAGCGCAGGATGTTTCTCTCAAGAGACACTGCAAGACAGGAGTAAGCTATTAGAAGTGAAAACTGAAAAAACTGAACTCAGAGCAGAAATGCTAGGGGCTGCCATAGCTGTCATAATGAGACATAGGCGACTTTCTGAGGGTGGTGACAATGCAGATGGTGCCAGACAACCCACAGTGAGGAGATGGAGAAGAGTGTACAGGCCCAGGGTCACCTACCATGGGTTACATGAGCTGGAGATAGTAGAGCACTATAGAATGGACAGAGACCTCCTGCAGCAAATTGTCGAGCTGTGCAGGCCAGGCCTCACACACAGAACCAACAGAGGGGAACCCATCCCAGTGGAAACCAAGGTATGTGTTGGCCTAAGAATACTAGCAACAGGTACCTTCCAGAGACCAACTGGTGATATGATGGGGATATCACAGGCATCAGCCTCCAGGGTACTGCACCAGTTCCTGGATGCCATGTCAGCACATGCCGGTGATCATGAATATTTCCCCAATGCCCGTGAGGTATTGGCCAGCAATATGCGTCTCTACCAGCAAATAGCGGAATACCCTGAGGTAGTGGGTGCAATAGACTGCACGCACATACGCCTCAAAGCACCAGCAGGTGAGCGGGGTATGGCCTACATTAACCGCAAGGGCTTTCCCTCCATCAACTGCCAGGTCATGTGTGATGCCCAGGGCATAATAATGAATGTGTTTGCTGGCTGCCCTAGGAGCTACCATGATTCCCACATCTGGCATTTGATGCAGCTGTACCAGACATTTGTCAATGGGGACATCCCACACGGACACCTAGTGGGGGATGCAGGTTATGCACTGGAGCCGTGGCAGATGACACCAATCAGAAACACACACACACCTGAACAGGAATACCATAATAAGGCACACGCACAAACACGTAATGTAATAGAGCATGTGTTTGGGCTGCTCAAGTCACGGTTCCGGTGTCTGGACACATCTGGTGGAGCCTTGCAGTACTCACCAACTACATGTACCCAAATTGTCATTGTATGTGCTATGCTACATAATATGATCTTGCGAAAACAGCTGCAGCAGGACCAGCATAGGGCTGGGCCAAACAGCCCCCCACCATTGCCAAGACCATCACAGGCAGAGCGTGACTCGGAGGAGGAACAACCTGAGCCTGCCCCAGTAGGCAGAAGGAGGCGTGCCCAGTATGCCCTGGCCTTGGCAAAGAGGCAACGCATAGCACATACACTGGCTCAGTAGGAACCCTGGGAATGATACCCCTCTCTGACTCATTCAAATAATAACAGGGATGCCTAAAATGACATGACCTGCTCACAAACATGTACAGGGAGTGTAATATGTGCATCTGACAGAGGCAGCCCTGCAGCACCACCTGAGGCATGAATGCCATGTGTTAAGTAATGTAACACCATGTACTATATGCACACTTGAGGACCCTGACTAACATCCACCCTCACCAAGCATGAAGCCACAAAATGACGATGGGATGATCAACTGCAATAATTGGCTGAAATAATGCAGTTAATCAAAGGGGAGCCAATGTGTTTCAGCCTGGGAAGACATGCTGAGCATGACATGATGCACCACCTGCTAGGGGTGGTGTGCACCTATCAGTCCAGGCCCCACGGATACTGGCAAAGGCTGTCAGTACCCACAGTGTGCCCTGAATAGGTAAGTCTCAAAACACAAACCCACCTTCATAGGTACCACAAGGGATAGGAACCTAGATGTAATGCTACCCAATGCCAGAAGTCTAAACAGCAAGATGCGTGCAGTGTAAACGCACACAGTATAGAGAATGCTGATATCTGTCCTGTAATAGAAAACTGGGTCAAGGCTCACATCAGCACACTAACACTACCAGGTTACACCTCATACTGTGCTGTACAGCCTCAAAACATGGAATAAGCTACAAAAGGAGGGTGACTAGCAATAATTGTCAAGGATAACCACACCCCCATGTTGGTACCACAATAAGAAGCAGCATGGACTAGCCATGGTCAAGTACCAGTGGCTAAAACCGCCTCCCAGTATATAGCCTGCTGCAGACTACTGTCCTAATACCAGGAACTGCACCTGGCCTATTTTGGAATATATGAATATATCAAGCCCCCCCAAACCACATTATATTGGTTGACTGAAAATACCCAGACATTCACTGGGAGCATTATACTAGCACCAACACAGTAGGAGAAAATTTCCTGGAATCCATAAACCAAAATGCCCAGGAACAATGTACCACTCCCACAAGAGGGGTAAGCATACTGGATGTGATAATCAGCAACATGCGTACTGGATGGCACGATGAGAAGTGTATCCCTCACTGGTAAGACCAGACCATAGAGTAATCACACCGGATATATACATCCTGACCACAGTCCCTGGCCAGAAAACCACAGTGAAAAACATGTGTAAAGCATAAGTTGCACCCCTCCAAACTGATTTGGAATCCACTAAAGGCCCTGTGCAGGTGCAGAATATGGGACACACCACAGAACCTGTTATACAGGCATTCCATGAACACAGCCAGGAATGCATGGATTATGCAATCACAAATAACAACAAGACACAATGCCATACACGCAGGCATCTGGCATGCTGGACTCCAGCCATTACCAAACCATGCAAGAGAATGAGAAAGCTACTACATGATAGAGCAAACATAAAAAGGGAAGTAATCACTGATCAGTAGTATGGCAATAAAATATGTCCACACATACAATCCACTAAGGCCAGCTACAACAAGTAGAATCTGTGAATCCTGAGGCAATGTTACACCTGCCCCAAGTACACAGACAACCCTCAACTCCCCCCAATAAATACAAATATATGTGAGAGATGCAACCATTTATGCAAACCGGAGGCTGAGCTCCCCCAACTCAGTACTGTCAAAACTAGTCAGGAGGAGAAGGTAAGCACACACACCACAAACCCAGTCCCACGTAGACCTATCACAACTGTAAACCAAACACATAAACACAGAAAAACATTCCTGGAGGCCCTAATTACAAACACACCACACCAACAGAGGCCTCCAAAGCAGACCCCAAGCAACCACAACCTCCAAACATAGCACATGCAACACATAGCACACAAAGCTGGTGTGCCAAACAGTCACAGGCCAGAAGGAGAAACAACATGCCTGATACAGTTGTAATAGGTGTCTGTATAGGCAGACACACTGCTGTCCCACTCACCAGACTGAACAAGGGAAAGGGTACAGTAAGCTGCCTGTAGGCTGCTACAATACGCCACATAACACAAGTACGCAGGTCACCCCAAAGCAAGCAGAAATATGATGCAGTCATTGTCCATGCTGGTGTGAATGACCCGAGATGTACCTCCCTGTAATACATGAAAAGAGACATGGATGAGCTCTCTGAGTATGTACTCTAGGCCGGTATGACACTGGCCGTTTGCAGCATCCAACCCTCACCAAGAATGATGCCACAGTACAAACACAGAATGATCAGCTTTAACATGTGGCACAATTACAGCTGTCAGTCCAAGAGGATCTAATGTCTGTCTGCTTGAGATGTCATGCATGACAAGCCATGCTGCTGTTCCAGGGATGGCTTGCACCTGTTACCCCTGGGCGTCTGGATACTGGATAAGGCCTTTGCCACCTCCAGAGAGCCATACGTAGGCAAGGCCGAAAAGACTAACCCACCACCCTAGAAAACATAAGTGGTAAGAAACATAAGGGTAATGCTGACCAATGCCAGATGTGTAAACTGCAATATGCATGCTCCTGAGGCACTTCCCAGTATGGAGAACATCGATGTCTGTGCAGTGACAGAAACCTGCTGCAAGCCTACTGACAGCACACCAGCACTACCAGGTTATGCCTAATATCATGCGTTATGGCCCCAACACCTGGACCAAAACATCAAAGGAGGGGGAGTATCCATATGCAGCACAGACACCCATACGGCCAGGTAACTGACAATGCACGAAGCAGCGGAGACCACCCATGTGCACCTAACCATAGTCAAAACTGCTGTACAGTCTGTAGCATGCGACAGACCACACTCTCACACACAGGAACCCCATTCAGACATCCTGAAGACACTGGACAGTATGAATGTCCCACCAAATACCAAACAATGTACTCACAAATTACCACATAGGTGGTAAACCATTATGTATGCAAGGAGTAATCAGGGACTTAGGGACACAAGTTGACAGTAACCTGTCATGTGGCACTCACAATGCCAATGTGGCTAGGAAGACTGTCTATATTGGACACCGTATCATGAAAGGATTCACATCTACATCAACAGAGGTCACTGTGCCCCTGTACTGTTCTCTTATCAGACCCATAATCTAGTACAATGACTTATATGGGACGTACCTTACCTGACACCTGAAGCGGTTAGAAAGACCTCAAAGGTACCTCACCAAGAGGATAAAGGGTGTCAAATATATGTCATATGCTGCCTGGCTGTAGACACCCCAGCTGAATGCAGTCACAGACTGCCTACACAGAGGCATTGTATGCCTGTTGTACAAGGCCATGTCCAACAAAGGAGTAATGGACATGCTCCACCCCAGGAAATCAAAGCCATTGGAGCTGTGAGAGTGACAGATGCCAACCTCAACACATAATGAAATAGGATGTGCTGGAGGGACAGATACATAACCCAGAGGCTCCCCACACCCTGGAACAGGATCCCACTCCATGTTAGGCAGAACTCCTCTCTGACACCCCTCAACAGGAATATTGCCAAGTGGATGGATGATCGTAGATGTACACTGGGGGTCTTCAATGTGTCACGTCCAGACAGAGGCACAGTAAAGTAAATCATAAATGGCCAAAATATTCACATAGCAAGGGGTGGCGAAAGACACACACACTCTGGCTAGGCTTACTAATGCCCTATGGTGGATAGCCTAGTATGAACCTATGAAGTTATGAAGATACAAATTGTACAGGACACTAAGGATAATCACAAGGCTTACTCAACTGATGGTAGGAACCATGTTGGGAATTCACAGATATGCTCCGAATCACACAGATATTACAAATAACATACCAAACACACACACACATATTGCCAACATACAACCTGACAGGTGCAGTGCAACCCCCCCCCCCCACCAGAATGCAAAATATCTATCCCAGCACATTGCTGGCCCCCTGACATTGCAGATGCTGAGGTAACAGCCATCATCTACAAAGCAAAACACACAGCAGCAAAGGTATGAGATGGTGTCCTGGGCTGAGGCCAACATGGACTCCAAGAAGAATGGAATGCCAAATCACACTACTGCTCGATGTCAGCAGTACCACAGGATATGTACCCAAAGAGCAGTACAACAACAGTGGTCCTTCACAAGAAATGTGTTGCCTGAATGGATACTGCAAACTAGCACCCCAGGATCCTGACAAGCTTGGTCTGCACAGCTATGGAAAGGATCAGCATATACCGCAGACATAAAGCTATCGGGACATACTGACACCAGACCCTACCCAGTGTGGGTGTTGTAAGTGCAGATCCTGCCCCTAAACATGTTTGACCCATTTGAAACAGTCATTAAGGTCATCGATGAGGGCAATGTGGTCCACACAGCGTAGCTGGACCATGCAACTGCTTCCAGACAATACCCTACATGTTCAGTATGGATATGTTCACCAGCTTAAATATAAACCCCTATGTCAGTAGAGGGGTTACAAACCAGACCAAGGACAGAACTGACATGGTCAGACATGCTGCATCCATGTCAGACTACAAACCAGATATAAGTGGCATCCCACAAGGCTTGGTCCTGAGACCTCCCTCGTTCCATATATATGTCCCATAGGTACAGGCCAACATGGAAGGACTGTGACTGAACATGTATGCAGAGGAGTACAAACTGCCCACCATATCTGACCCCCAGATGACACAAGCAACCCACAAAAGGGCCACATAGAAACAGACAACTGGTGCCATAGCCATGTCAGCAAGCTAATTGCAGAAATGTGTATAGACAACCACCATGGATATACAGTAAGTGCCCACCAATTACCACACAGGTGTTAACCCATTACATACCTAACATGTAATGAGAGACCTGGGGACACAAGGTGATAGATATCCTGCATTGGACAAACATGTGGCTGTAGTGTTCACAGAAACATACCATATTCCCACCCAATCATGAAGGTTGTCAGATCTAGATAAGGGGAGGTCACTGTGGCTCTGCAGTCATCCTTCATCAGTGTCACAATTGACTACAATAGCCCCTGTGGGATGTACCTCAGCAGACACCTCCATCAACTGTAAAGTCCACAACAGTACCTCACCAGGAGTAGCAAAGAGCATGAACAGGTGCCATATGTTGCCTGATTAAACAAACTGAAGCTCCACACACTGCCATACTGCCCACCCAGAGGCAAGCTGTGCCTGATGTATGAAGCCATGTCCAAGCTGGAATCAATGAACATGCTGCACCTTGTACAATCTGAATGGCAGTGAGCTATGCACATGAGAGACCTGAACCCCAGCACTGACATACATAAGACAAGCTGTACTGAATGATCCATAACACAGAAGCCACCCCCACTCTTGAGTAAACACCCAGTACAGGTTAGCCAGAGAGTCACCCATCAACACCCCTCAAGAGGAATCTTGATGAGTGGATGGGAGATGGTAGGTTTACCCTGGGTATCACTGTTATGTCACAGGTAGACAGAGGCACAGTATACTAACCATGACATATGTCATGGCAAACTTCATTTACAATGTGTGTCGAAGGACAAACACACTCTCTGACTAGCATCAGAAATGGCCTAGGGCACATCGCTAGTGTTTGCCAATGTCCACCTATGTTGTGGAATACACTACCAATGTTGGACAAGCCTGGTGTAGGTAGTCCATATCTGAACATAATGCAACATGGTCATATGTGCACAACTGGCCCCTACACAGTCTGTTGTGCTCACTATGAAGATGTCAAGCAGTGACAGGACTAAAGCCCAGGATACTGTCCACCACAGTGAAAGTACTGAACCAGTACACTATACGGTACTACAGTGTTAGGTCATTATGAAAGGATGTTGACAACTGTATGCAAAGTATCCCATGCAATCCCTGCAGGCACAGTATAATCCCTGTTGTGGTCAGACATGAAGCAGTTGGCCAGTAAGTACACAACATGACACCCAACACACAAGCATAAACGTGAGATATTGTTGAAGTTCACACTCACCCAAATATGTGGTGGACTGCAGAGTTCAACATATGGAAAGCTCACACTGGGCATGCTCGCACACTTTGATAAATGAGGCATATGTCAGACAACATGCCATGGAAAGGCTGAACTGGGCATGCTCACACACTTAGGCCATATCTCCGTTTAGCAGTTGGCCACACATATCTGGTATTTGTATGTGTCATTCCAGGAACCAACCACAACACAGCAATCTGCCCAGTGCACACAGTAAATGACTACAGAGACATAAGTGATATATTGGATCACCCTCATATTCAAACATCTTCCACAGATACACAAGTTGTTCATAGGAACAGGGAATGCTATGGCAATAAAGACCTGCAAACAGTCTAACAGCAACAAATATTGTGCATCTGACAATTAAACATATGGGTGTAGAGGTCAATACTAGGCTGTTTGCCCTAGGGAATGACAGCTTAGCCAGAGTGTGCTTGGCATCTGCATCCCCAGTACAGTAGGCTACTGTGCCACTGTAAAGTAGGTCACATAAGGCAACGTGTGAGGCTAGTGTGCTGTGCCTCTGTCAAGCAGGGACACAGTGGAGATCCCAGGGTTTGAATGTGCTAAGCCACATCCATGTTGTTGGTGTGTGCTGGAAGAGGGTTGCTGAGGACCTCCAACAGTAAGTGGGCATCAATAACAGACTGAGGGGATCCCTATCTGCATTGTCTGGACAATTCCACTGTCAACACTGTGTTGTGATGATTATGTGGGATTGAAGTGTTGTGCCAGTACTGTTCAGAGATGTCCTCCCTCTGTGGGCTACAGCTCTGCAATGTATTAGCTCACTCTGTCTGTTGGACGGCTCATATATGGCTGTTGTACACCTGACAGGTGTCCTGTTGTGGAGCAGTCATGGGTATATGTGGGATAGCATGATCAATGCAAACCTTACACATGCTCATAGAATGCAATTTTCAAGGATTATGCAGAGTGGCCAGTATAGTTCCCCAGCATGGGTCCTTTGAAGTCGTCCACCCCAGTCTTCACAAGTGTAGAGTCTGCTTGTGCTAAATACAGTTTGTTTGCAGTGACAACCTTGCCTGGGGGTGGGGATGGGATATGGATGTCCAGGGAAAGGTGGGTATGGTCAGATATCAACAATGGTGGTCTACCTCTGGTGTGGAACAGTGAGTACCCATGTTGCAGATGGACAAGTGCAATATGTATTCCCCCATATGGCTGTGGTGAGTGGTTCTGCCATAGCACATGGACCCACAAATTGTAGTGGCTTTAGGGTAATGTTGTAGAGGCCTGAGTAGTTCCCACACACAATATGCCTGTACCTGATGTTAACAACTGGAATGGTGTATGTGAACACCTGCATATCCCGGCACTGTTCCCAGGGAAGCAAAGTGTGTGTCCTGGATGTGGGAGTGGTGTTCTGGACTGGTTGTGTTGTGTGTTACAGATCCTGTGGTCACGAAGCATGGTATAGAACATAACCTGCCAGTGCGATGTGCATATCTGACCCTGACGTAGGTGGCTGCAAATGCATATATATGCTATCCCCCACTTGACAGGTAGTACTAGATGTACATACCTCTGTAGAAATAAAGATGTCAGCACCCTGTAAATACTGCAGGTGCAGAACAGATGCCCAGTAATTTGGGTAGCGCGCTCTGCTAATGCGTCTCCCTCAAGTGCCATAATATAGTTAGGTAGGAGTTTGAACCATGCGAATGCTCAGTGTGTGTGTGTGTGTGTGTGGGTGAGCGGGGTTGTTGTGTGTGCAAGTCTGTGTGAGGGAAGTGTCCCTTTTGGCTACTGGAAAAACACTCTACAGGATGCACATTCCCCTTTCTAAGCACTGATGATGTCAGCACACTATAAGTACAGCAGGAGAAGGGGAACCTCCCAGTAATGCGAATAGCGTGCTCTGCAAATGCGTCTGTCGTGACATAGTTAGGTAGGGGTTTGAATCCTGCAACTGCCCAGTGTGTGTGGAGGGGGGTTAGTGTGTGTGCAAGTCTTTATGAGGGAAATGTCCCTTTTGGCAACTGGGAAAACACTCTAGAGGATGCACATTCCCCTTTCTAAGCACAGATGATGTCAGCACCCTATAAGTACAGCAGGAGAAGGGAAACCTCAATGTGAATAGCGCACCCCACTAATGCATCTGTCACGAGTGTCCTAACGTAGTTAGGTAGGGGTTTGAATCCTCCAACTGCCCAGTGTGTGTGGAGGGGGGTTAGTGTGTGTGCAAGTGTTTGAGGGAAATGTCCCTTTTGGCAACTGGGAAAACACTCTACAGGATGCACATTCCCCTATCTAAGCACTGATGATGTCAGCACCCTATAAGTACAGCTGGAGAAAGGATACCTCCAAATAATCCGAGTAGCACACTCTGCTAATGCGTTTCTCTCTCAAGTGTCATAACATAGTTTGGTAGAGGTTTAAAACCTGCGAATGGCAAGTTTGGATGAGGGAAGTTTGTTTGTGTGCATTTCTGTGTGAAAGACATGTGCTTTTTGGCAATCAGGAGAACACACTACATGATGCACATTACCCTTTCCAAACACTGATGATGTCAGCACCCTATAAGTATAGCCGGAGAAGGGGAACTTCCTAATAATTCAAATAGTGCACTTCGCTAATGCGTCTCTCTCACGTGTCGTGACATAGTTAGGTAGGGGTATGAATCCTGCAAATGGCAAGTGTGTGGGAGGGTAGTAGGGTGTGCATAATTGCAAGTGTGAGAGAACAGATACTTTTGGCAACTATTACAATACACCAGATGCTGCATATTCCCCCAGTAAACACAGGGGATGTCACCACACTATCAGTACAGCCAAACAGGGCTACTTGCCCAGTAATGCCAATAGTGCGCTCCGCTACTGGGTCTATTACCACTGTCAGAGCACAGATAGGTATGTTTTGGAAACCCACAACTGCCACGTGTGGTTGTGTCACACAATATGACCATGTGTGGGTTGTTGTTTATAACAATGCATGCCATTGCCTAAACCCACAATGGCAATGCACACATGATGTATGTGTGTGACACATACACATATATACCTGTGACCTTCAGTAGTTACCATGTCTGACGTGTGTCTCAAGTGGATAAATGGTATTCGCAATGCATAACATTATGACTGTGTCTTACTGTGCAGGGGCTGCATGCGGTATGTGTATATACAGTGTGAGTTGTATATGGTATAATACCAACAGCAGGGGATACACATCTGGTCTGGGCCATATAGTCTACATTTAGTTGATGAACAGGTGCTGCATGTTCCCACCTGTTGTGGGAGAGGTAACATGTTGTTCCACTGCAATTCAGTGACTACATGCTGGGAACCTTTTAGCTAGTGTGTTGTAGCTACAGTAATGCTCACGCACAATGTTTGGCTGGATACAGTCCAGCCATATAAAGACATTTATAGAGACTGTCATTTTGCCAGTGTTGTTAGGGAGGACAGGTGGGTTTCCTGTGTATGGGAGGGTTGTGTGTGCCAGGCTATGAACCAGAAGGCAGTCCAACACACTGTTAGCTGCTCATGGATAGGCCCTGATGCTTTGTGCTGTGCCAACAACCTGGAGGTGTGTGTATCTGTGGTGCCTTCAGATACCATCCCCCTGTCCATGTGTGTTACATGTGTAGGGGACGACAGGCATGGTATGAGGTATTACCTGGCAGTGATGTGTTGCACCTGTGAGCCATGAATCAGGAATCTGGTACTGCACAGATATAGCAGTTCACCGTGCTGAGGACAGTGTCCAGTGCATTCATCTTGCGGTGTACACTGCTGGTGTTGTGTAGCATCACAGTTAGTGTCCTATCCTGTGTGATACCCGCGGAAGTGGCTATGTAATCCGTGTCCTGCAGCAAAAGGTACTATGTGTGTATCGAGGGGCTTTGCCAATATACAATGGCCCATGGGTGTCATGTGCAATCCGCCCCTCGCAAATCATTGTGGCTTCCCTAGCATGTAAGCACACGTTGACATCCATTGGATACCCTATGAATGACATTGGAGATTGAGCAGAATGTAGACATAGAACACCCTTCCTACATATTGTGGTAGCATACCTGGTGAGGGTATGATGGCAACCAAGATCAGGCTCATACTGGCCCATGCCACATGCTGAGAGATCCCTTCTATGTTCCCTATCATGTAGTCCAGGGAGGTATGTCTCAGGTCATCCATAGTGGCATGGACAATGACTGAGTCATATGTGTCCATGCCTCTGACTGACCTGTATGCATGTGTTTTGTGGTGGACCATAGTGCCCATGGGCATATCACTGTGACCTTCACCATGTACAGCCTGTTGAGCGGGACCCCACTGCAGCGGCCAAGAGAGGTACCTGACACATCTGTAGCAGGTGTGTTGTGTAGCCCTACAGGCTGTGAGTGTGTGGCACACGGGATGTGTGTACCATGTGTGGCATGTGGTCTGTTCCGATGTAACGTATGCCTGTGTGGCAGCTGCGGAGGTGTGTGATGCTCAGGCAGAATGCTATTCTGAGTCTCCAAGTATGCCCCAGTGTGTTCGGATTGCTGTCAGTGCGGGTCTATGTCAGACTGGTATTGTAGTCACTGTAGTATGTCATGCCACCTGACAGGGTATGGCAGTACTGGGTTCAGAGTGCTCAGTCCCCAGATTGGCTATGTGGTGGCATCTCACACATGTGTTGTACATTCCTGGTCAGGGGAGAGGGTTGACTGCATACATGTGGCAGCTGTGACATTGCCACATGACTCACATAAACCACAACTGGACCATAGAGGTGATTCTCAGGTTACCTTTGCACATACTACCATAGTAGTGTGATTGCCATGGTGATTACCAACACATAGGGCCAATGGGGAACAACATACTGAAGGTGAGTATGTGTGGGTGTACTGCTACTGATTTCATAGCACTGGCATATATGACTGAACACGTGGGTAAATGCCAGGTAAGTCATGTGCAATGTGTCACAGGCAACGTACATGCGAACAGGACAGACAGTGACGTTCTGTCATGTGGAAAATTGACATACGTATAGTACACTATGCAGATGTCACTAGGAATCCACAGAAGCTCTGTAACTCTGCATTGCAGGTGGAAGCAGTTTTCCAGGGAACCCCAAGCAAACATGCATGCGAACAAAGCTACAGTCAGCAGGGCTGGAAGTAGTCCATTGTACAACAAAGAAGGGATAACACTTACAGTAGGTAACAGTGCAAATATGCAGGCACTATCAAAATGTACCCAGGAATGCACAGCTCAGATGTCCATGGTAGAAATGATATTATGTCATAGTTAATTGTGATTTGTATTACATTGGTACTGCACACATATCAACATGTGCAAACATCCACATTGCATAGTCATTGTGGGCAACATGCCACCATTACTGTACATGTCCATCATTGCGTATCACTACTTGCATTAGCTTTTCCCCTGTGCTACCTATGTATGTGGCTATCTGTTGACATCCTTACCACCGGTATGCAATAATGTGCAGCTGTTACACTATGGTACTTACTATGGGTGTAGATAACAATTCAGGACAGTCATACAGTTACTGCATCAGGCATGCTGGGATATACACACAGTCATATCAGCACACTGTACTGTTACCAAGATGATACTAGTAATACACTTCTATGTAGTCACCCTGTGCATCAGCAACGTGTTTACCTGTTCCTGCACTGATGTTGGAGATTGCAGGAGGTGGCACAGTTTCATCATATGCACAGGGTGTGAATTAGGTATGCCTGAGTCTGCCACTGATACCACCAATTGACATGTGTGTGTATGTGTGTAGGTGATGGACAGCAGTACAGGGTGGGGCACTGTTGGTGCAGTGTGTGCGTGTATGTGGTAGCCTAGGTGTTAACATTTTGCATGTGTGTATGCATGCACACAGTTCCACCTCATGGCTGCCATATACTGGAGTTTGTTGACAGCCACAGACTGCACCTGGCAGGTCATACAGATCAGTGTCTGTGGGCACGGACACGGTACCTGTGCCTGGCAGGGGTGCTACGGACCATATCCGGTACTAAGCCAGACTGGGTACTGTCATCAGAAGCGGGAGTGTGTTGACTGGACACGGGTCCCTGTTGGGACAGTCCAGAGCCATGTGCATGTGGTCTCCTGGGGTGGTCTGATTACAGCAGAGACCCAGCATTGCTGGGGCTGCTGCTGGCACTATGGGGGCATCCGCGGGCCTGTTGTCATCCGCGCCGACTGCCAGCTGCTGCTGTTGCTGGCATACGGCCACGTCGACACCGCAACTGTCCACCATTGCCCTGGCTCATGGACATGTGGTTGTGGAACTGCTGTAATATGTCCCCACAACGTCTGTCTATGACATTGGTGAAATTACGGATAGCATCCGCGATGTCACGCATACTGTCAGTCATGGCTGTGCGACATGCTCTCAGCTCCCTCAGACCCTGTCTGGTGTACCTTTCTATATGCGACTGTGCCTGCATGACAGCCCGAAACATAGCTGAGGTTGACAGACCTCTTTGGGCATGTCTGCCAGAGGCAGTACTCCCACGGATGCTGCCACGAGAACCCATGGGCAACTTTCTGTGTGGTACCATCGCAGGACCCTGCCCATGGCTGCTGTGTGGGGAAGCATGTGCCACAGATACCACATTACCCTGGTCAATGCCCACTGTATCCTGTCCATCACCTAGGGACAATGGTGACATAGGATGTACTGGCAGGATGACTGTGCGCAATGATGGGGTTGACAGCTGTGTACTGTCAACTGGCTGACCAATGACGGACTCTGACACACCTTCCTGTGCCATTACACAGGTATCATCATTATCAGTACCTGTGGCACCAGATTCAGGTTCCCTGCTGCAGGACACCAGAGCAGCACCAGAACCTGTGGGAGGAAGACAGGAAACACAGTTTACAATGTCTACACAATGTTACCAGTGATGCACTAATGCACACATGCACACGTGGACACATGCACACATGCACACATGCACACGTGGACACAAGCACACATGCACACGTGGAGACAAGCACACATGCACACATGCACATGTGGACACGTGCACATGTGGACATGTGGACACATGCACACATGCACACATGCACACAGGCACACATGCACACGTAGACACAGGCACACATGCACACATGCACACGTGGACACAGGCACACATGCACACATGCACACATGCACACCCCGTAGTATACACACAGAGCACTAGTGAGTTACACTATTATTACTAGCACTATCAGGACTATTATAGGTATTGTTAAAACACACTCACCAGCATGGATAGGCTGCCTTGCTGTAACACCAGAGGGACCTGCAGAAATGAGGGGATTAATGTCAGTGGGCACAACTGTGCCATTGATACTGCGTATGATAAAGTGCAGTAGTACACCAGTTGCCTTTCACATGTCAGCTGCTGATATTGGCAATATCACACCTGCACAATTACATACTATGTTGACAGCTACATACCATGGACACACCTTACACATGCATAAACTAACAGTGTACAGAACAGTCAGGTGTACATATGGCATTTTACCTGCATGCTCCATGTCGTGTTGCTGTGTGGATCCACCCTCCATCATAATGCAGGTGTGTTGCTGTTGATGTTCCTGGGCTGGAGCCACAACACTTAGGAGTAGCCCCTCCAGTCTGGTGAGGGGGGGATGTGTGGCAACCCCACCTCCTGTGGTGACCTGTTGCCTGTGGATATCTGACGCACGCTGACGGACATTTCTGATTAAATCACTGCAGTGATGTCGTACCTGCTCATATGTCCTATTATGCATGCCAATGTCATTTACCCTACGGACAAGGTCTTGCCACAGTGCAGCCCTCTCCTGCTGATTCTAGCTGGTGGGGGAAACAGTATGTCATAATCCCTCACCAGGCTCTGGTGTATCTCTTCATCTTCTGCAGCAGAGTAGGCAGGATTTCGCTGACGCGCCATGTCCCTGGAAGAGAACACAAACAGGATATCAGCAGACTATGTCAGCAATATATGTCACACATACTATACGATCCTCAACTGTAGTGATATACTACTACTCTCATATGTAGCATGTGTGTGTCTCTTGGTGGATACACAAGTACATGGCCAGATATCAGTGCTCAGCCAACACCTGTGCAACAATACCTGCCACATTCCATACAACATAGTAGCAAGCCCCGTTGGTCAGCACACTGAGACAGGTCCAATGCACAACCTCACTCTGGGGGTTCATACCAAGGTACTGTATGTGGAATGCCATCCACTAGTGTGATCTGGACACAAATTACTCGGCCTGGATATACATATTCCACCACCACCACCACCACCAGCACAGTAGACTACTTTGATATATATGTGATTAGACAGATATTCACTTGTTAGGACTGACATGGTATCCATGCAGCCCACTGGGCCAGTGGAAGCCACAACCCACACTGCTGACCCCTTTGCGAATGCTTCCCACGGACATCCAAAAGAATGCATGTAACATGCACACACATTTCTAACCCAGACCCTATGCACAAAGGTTAGACATCCTGTCTGGTGGACCCCAGCCAAAGGCAGATTGTATAACGATAGAAGGAGGCTACTGCAGGACAGAGCAGATTCACATAAAGGGAAGGCATCTGTGGTCAGCACTGGTAATAAGCTACGGTCTCTCATAACAACATCCACGGCCTACTCTGAGAGGGAAATGGCCACGAACACTATAGATAACCACAAGGCCTTCTTCAGTTATGTTAGACATATGGACCAAACGCCTCATAAATGCTCTGAGTTACTACACACCTACTTAACATTCACTGAACACACAGATATTGGCAACATTCTGGCAGACAGGTTCAGTGCACGTATCCCCCATCCTTCTCCCCCACACTTAAAATTACTTATCACAGCTGAATGTAACCTCCCTATCATCTCAGATGTTCAGGTGAGGGCCGCCCTCAGCAAAGCAGAACACACAGCATCAATGTGACCTGATGGTATTCCTGGATGTGTGCTACGTGAACTCCAAGAGGAGATACAACCGCATATAAGACTGATATTTAACCTTGGCCGTACTACGGGATATGTACCTGAACAATGGCATACAGCAACAGTGGTCCCACTCCACTAAGGAGGCACCTCTACTGACCCTGGGAACTACCGCCCCATAAGCTTAACCAGCCTGGTCTGCAAAGCTATGGAATGATTCATTATGGGACGCATATACAGCGATATTGGGTACGTGCAGACACTTGATCCCACCCAGTTTGCCTTTGTGATGGGCTGATCCTGCCTTTTGAACCTGGTTGACCTTTCAAAACAGTCACTACAGCCATTGATGAGGGCAACGCAGTCCATACAGCCTACCTGGACTTGCCTAAGGCCTTCAACACAGAACTCCACTCAGGCATCATAGACAAGCTCATTAGCTTACATGTTACTACATATGTCACATGATGGGTTGCACACTGGTTGAAATACAGAATCCATAATATCGATATTGCGGGAGCCATGTCAGACTCAAAGCCAGTCACATGTGGTATCCCACAGGGCTCTGTCCTAGGACCCCTCTTGTTTGGCATTTACTTCTCAGATGTGAAAGCAAGCATGTGTGGGTTGTGGATGACAAAGTTCCCAGATAACTGCGAACTAAGCGCCATAGTCGTTACACCAGCTGACACACACATCCTACAGACAGGCCTCACTGAAACGGACAGCTGGTGCCAGGATCATGGCCTAACACTGAATGACATGTAATATATAGTCGTCCTCTTTGGGTGAAACTACGTGCACACAACTTATCACACGGACATACCTATAGATACAGACCAATTACACATATGGAGGGTTCACAGTATGTAGACTATTAACTTGTTACTTTACATTACTGTGTTTGTCGCAGCTGGTTGCATTACCGTTACTATAGCTTCCTGCTGTTGCTAGCCCAGCTTGATACTGACACTGATGACAGCTTCAACTTAGTTTGTGTAATGTGTGTTTTTGTTTGTGTTCTTATTTTCTTTTTTTCTTTTTCTCTCTCTCTCTCTCTCTCTCTCTCTGTCTGCCTCCAGATGGTGCAATGAAAGTATTGCATGTGTGGAGTGGGAGTACAGGATGCTTTTGTAGGTATCTGCATAAGTCCATGTGATGGCCTCTGCACCAATTGTAAGCCAGCATTTGCTAATTGCATGCAGCCAGTTGTGTACTGATTGCAGTTCTCACTGTGATTTCAGGACAGTGCTATAAAAGGGTATGTGAGATAGGCGTTGCCCTTTCAGATTGTAAGGGCGGGGACCATGCTGGTATGCTATGGACACTGTTCTGTGAGTGTAAAGGTTAGTATCTCTCTCATAATTCAGGCTGTGTTGTAGATTCACATTTCTCCATTCATCTCTCCTGTTTCCTGTACTAAGTGTGTATGCACACTGACACATACAACTATATATATATATATATATATATATATATATATATATATATATATATATATGTAAATATACATACATTTATATATGTATATTAACTGACATTATTACCTACTAGCTACCAACTAGCATGGCTGTTTCAGTTCACACACTACTATTATAGAAATCCACTAGATTTGACAGTAAGTATACATGACATGCTTTGTGTACTACACATCCTATATTCCCTTTTACATTAATTCCTACTATTACATGATATATTTATTTTAGCACAATGCTCTTGTATAACAGTCATGGCTTAGTGATAAGTCATGCAGACTACTGTTTCCAAGGTCCTGGGTTCGGGACTGACAGTGGGATTTTATTTTGCTTTTGAACTGACTACAGGACCTGTCAATCAGAGTGAATAAGGCACTTTTAAGCAGTTGTAACCAGGTTAGCGCTGGTTTGTGCGGAGCTTACGCATGCACACTGGCATTCAGCTCCGCGCACACCCGCTTACAACCGCTTAACAGTGTTTACTCTGGCGCACACCCGCGCTATTTTCTTTGAAATAAATGAAAATGGGGAGACAGGAAAGTGGTGAAAAAGGGGTCACAAAGAGGGTAAGACAGTAGGGAAACAAGCTTGGGTTTTGCAGGAGGGATGTAGGTAAGGCCCATAGCTGCCCATTTCTTCATCAGCAACAGCTGTGCATATGTTTGTAATTTGGTGTGACATTTGAAACCTTCCACCCCTGAGAGAGGTGTCAGGACAACAATAATAATTGTTGTACAGCCAATTGTAATTGATAGTTTCCATGTCCAGCAGACATGTGTGCGGAATGGGCAGCTATGTATGGGGCATAATTTTTTGTGGGTACAGAGTGCCCTTTTTTTTTTTCAGGTGAGAGTGTTATGTCAGGTAAAGGAAGTCGGTATAGCTGGGGAGGTAGGTTGGGTAGGTCAACAGATAAGACAAACAAGACGTATACAGGGGCGCTGTATGACACATGTGGGGGGTTACACAATTGGCGGGGACGGATGTTTGGATATCCAGAGCCCATGAGCCCACAGATGGCAACAGTGGAACTGATATCCCCACCCATGGGCAGTTTCCACTGTTCCTTCACTGCCCAGGATGGGGCTGTGCTGGGGGCTGTGTAGGCAGGGCAACAGGCATGCCCGTAAGTTGTGCCACCTGTGCCTCAAGCTGGTGTAGGGGCCCAAGAACAGAGTCCCGGATCTCCCTACGCACCACAGTCCGGACGCTACAGAGGGTGAGTGGTGGTTCTCCTCCAGCCACACTTGCAGAGGGGGGACGGGCCCCATCCCCTGTAGTGCTTCCACCTGCAGGTGGCACAGGGCCACCAGAGGAGGGTCCAGACTGGGCACTTGTGCCAGGTGCACTCGCCAGCTGAGGTGGGAGAGATGGGTCTGCTGGAACCCACCTTCCCTGTCGTCCTATGTTTTGCATTATGTCATGACAGTTTGGGTTAGTAACATACAATACCATTCGCAATTAGTTGTAACAGCATGCATTAGTATTCCCATTAACCAAACACCCAGATATTCACACCACTGAACAGCGAGCATAACACATGCATAATTTGAACAGCAATACACAGTCCAACAACATGCAGGGTTGATTGATGGCAACAGGCCATCAGGTTTGGATGTATGAACAGGGCAGATGCATCAACGTACATGCAAATATTTATGACCCAACAGGATAAATGTCCAGGGTGTTAATTGTGATTGCACATACCAATTTCACGTGGAATGGATTACATGTGGTTATAGGGTGTGGTGAAGAAAATATTATTAACAACTTTGAATGCCAATACATATGCTGTACATTTCTAATAGCTGCAGATATATACACACTACTGTTCTAACTACAGTTTCCTACATGATAACTACTTCAAGTTGGTGATAGGACTGTTACTGCGACATCAGTATACATTTTATTGTTATTCATATACGTTCATATCTGGCTTTGTTCAGCCACATCATCCTGCTACATTTGCTTTATATAGCTATAGACAACTGTCGATGTTTGGTATTTCAGACAATCATACTATCTGCATATTGCAGACTGAGAGCAACATATCCAGATTTTGGGATACACATTCCAGCTGCAGCAACACTTTGAACACATTTCGCAGTTTGGTTCTGCTTGTCACATTCATTTCATTCTGTACTGACTGCAGTATACTTTATTCAGGGGTTATTACTACTTTATTGGTGGATTCATAACTCTTTCTCACACTCTCTCACTTGTTTTCATTTTACTATTCAGGATGGTACTTACACTAGGCTTTATTGACATGTTTTACGTGTAGTTATTACAATCCTTTCCAGCAGTCTCACTTCTGTCATGTTTCAGTATTTCAACATAGATATATTTCACACATGTGATTTGCTCATCTTCTGCAGCTGTACTTTTCAGCCTGCTGCAGGTTGCGTACTATTATATTACAGGTGGGGCATCTTTATTTCAGACTTTATTTCAGACATTTTCATTTTTCTGTTTGGATTACAGACTGCAGCACACTTTTGTAATCAAGCAATACTTGCAAACACTCTTACACTGTTACTTGCACATTTTATTACTTAGTGACTACACTGCACTGTTTTGCTAACTGTCATACTTTTATATTTCTTTACAGTTACTGAGAGAGGATTACTGACCTGCCTGGTGGCACAACCGCAGCAGCCTATCGCCATAGGCTCTGCGGTTCACAGAATGGACACCTGCAGCTGTAATATAAATGAAGTAATATTGGAATACACATCTCCATAACATCAGCTAGTTTAATTTCTTACATACATAATTAAATGTAACTTACTCAGTAGTGGGGCATTGGGCATTTGCAGGGCCTCCTGGATCCAAAGGTTCAATTGGTCCTGTTTACATCTCTTCAGGTCCGCATGGTGGTGACGGATTTGCTCACCAGTCCTTGGAATCCCTGTGGCACTGGTGAGATCATGAGCCAACCGGTCCCATGCCTCAGCCCTATATGCTCCCCACAGGATCTGGCCCTGCATGAGTTGGGCCTCATGATTGTGGACTAGGAGCCAGACCATATATCTGGACTCCTCAACGCCCCACCTCTGTGCTCGAAAGCAACTACCCTCACCTACTCCTGACATTCTGGCTGCAAGTTAGTTCTACAATCGTTTATGCTGTGTATTCCTGCCTATGGGGCTTATATATGCTGTTTTTCCCGCACTTATCTGTGATTGGCCATTTTGGAATTGTATCAACTTCACAAAACCTGCTTTGTCGTGCTCCACTTTCTATTCATTCCTATATATTTGCTATTACTGCATTGCTAAGTACAGCTGTCATGGTTTAGTGGTTCAGTTCCTTGACTATGGTGCATGGTATCCTGGGTTCGAGCCTGGCCACTGCTTTTTATATTTTATGACTGTCTAGACAGGCTAGGGGGTGTGTCTGTGTAAAGGCAGTTTTGTTACAGCTTGCTCAATGTTGCCCGTCGGTTAGCTTGTTGGTGCGGTGCGCAGCTCCGCGCAAACGGGTTACGCTGGTTTACGCTTCATTTGGCTGTCAGCACGCATATTACACTCAGCTCAGCTAGGGGCACACAGTTTCAGCATGTTCGAACTCTGCTCAACCCCTGGCACTCATTTTGCACCTGTTAAACCACTACTCACCTTCGGGCACTAATTTTACATCTGTTAAACCACTGATCACCCACGGGCAGATGCACTCACCTTGTTAAACTGTAGCTCAGCTCTAGGCACATCTGGCATTTTTTATTATTTTGTTATCTCACATTTCTTCAAAATAAATGGCCTATGTCATTACATTTTACATAACATATAATTTTATATGTGTACATATATTCACAAAGTTCTCCAATTCAGGATGGTGCTGGTAAGTTGACGCACACTGGTGAAAAATGGTAAATCCCGCTATGCAGTTCTGGAATAAATCAATCCTTTCTTATTCAAAGGTTATCCAAACAGTTGCCATGTTCAAGCATCCAAATGTAAATAGTGGACAAAAGGTAGAACTAAAACCAAACTGGACCAAACAGGGCCAGAAGTTTATTAAAACATTAAGCAACACGGTACAAAAATACTGCTTTTCGTCCTTTCACCATACAAAGACTTCTTCAGACAAATGGTTCTACACAAGAAACCAGCCTGTGTTATAAAGGCAATTTCAAATTCAAATTGTGCCCCTCCCCTGGTACAATCCGAATGACCTCATTTCCTGATCACAAAGCATTTGTCATTTCCTCTTCCTAGTTATACACCCATTCAGTAGTATACACAATTCACTTGCAAGAACAAAAATAAGGTTAAAACATTAAGATATTAAAATAAGTGAAAGTGCAATGGGTAAAAATACACAAAAGTAAATCCCCATTTCAAGTATAAACTCACTAAAAAGTATGGGTAATATGGACTATGAGAATAACAAGTCCAAACATACACATTAAAACATTTGAACATTATGTCATTATGCAATAAGGAGGGGGGGGGAGGAGGGAGGGAGGGGAGGGGAAACATATTTGCAACATAATGATGACATAATGATGAGTAACTCTGCTTTCTGTTGACTTCTAGCAGAATTTAGTACTGTGATGTATGAGAACCAGTCAATCATAAGACAATAAAAATGAGACTTAAAGTAAACATTTTATAACAAAATATGCTGAAAATAAATGGTGAAATAGTAATATGTGTCACAAATATATATTATATGTTATGTGTGTACATATATGTCAGGGACTTGTTTCGTGCTTATTTCACTAAAAATAAAAATTGATGTTGTTGGGGCTCGAACCATGACTGCCTGCTCTTCAGCTGACGTCTCTACTGCTACGCTATTGCTTTTTGGCTTACTTTGCATATTTAGTTCTTATATGCTTTTCCACTGACTGCTAACGGCACGCCTGCACAAATGAGCGCACTCACGGGCAAACATCTTTACAATTTAAAAAAAAATATATAACATGTTCATTTATATATTTTATATTCATAGTCTGTGGGGGCATGTGTTGTGTTGTGTTTATTCACATTTCCATGGACTCTGCGGTGGGTGTTTACTTTGGGCACTTTTACTCTTCTGGGGGCGTGTCTGCTTGCAGGGCTCGGCCTACGGACACGCCCCCTACTGTCTTCCACGGACCGTATTAGCCTTAGGTGTGATTCACATGCCCTCATGCATATGCATGACATGCTGACGTCACACCGTTTAACTGCAGCCTCCGTGTAAGCCTTGTATTTCTTACACGGAGGCTTCATGAATCCTGCCCTTAGTATGCATTTGTCTGTGCACTGCTGAGTTTAGAGTGGTGGTAGTGTTATGGAAAGGGTATTTCTAAGGTAATGTGTAGGGAAAGGATTAGGGTCAAGATTAACATTTACAGGTATTAATAAGGTGTGCTTTATTAATACCTGTTAATCCTTATGTGTGTGCATGTGTGTGTGTAGATATATATATATATATATATATACACATATATATATATATATATATATATATATATATATACACACACACACACACACACACACACACACACACACACACACACACACACACACACACACACACGCACACACACACATATATATATATATATATATATATATATATATATATATATATATATATATAGTTGCATACATATTGATAGAGAGGGAGAGAGAGAGATAGATAAACAGAGAAGGAGAAAGATGATTTGGTATATTAATTCAGTCATTGATGTGTTGCCTGACAGTTGATGCAGAGGTTAAGGATGTAAACTGCAGTTCCTGTGGGATGGGGTTTGATTCCATCAGCCCTCATTTGCTTCCTGTGTAAGCTTGAGTAAGTTACTTAACAAGAGAGTGTTCCTGGATTGTGACTGTTTTTTCAGTAGGCCTACCTGGGTAACAAATAGTACAATTATATAGTACTAATAATAAGTAGAAACTCGTGCTAACCCATGAAATCTATGTTATAAACAGTGCAGATGAACTAAAGTATGACCCGCGAAAGTGTGTAGTTTTACTTTTCTTACAGTCAGGTGTACTTCTGCGCTTTTCAAAGCCTTAGTCAAAGTGGAGGAATAATAATATCATAATAAATATTACATCTATTTAAGTTATGGTTCATTAAAAATAAACAGTGAAAACAGAAAAAGGTAGTCACATTTAAATTGCCTGAAATTATGCATCTGTGTGATCTTAATGACACAAAAGGAATGATTCTAAGCTTAAAGTTACTTATGCAATATCAGAGTTCTATTCTTCCAATGATGCACTTTATTCTGAATATATTGGCTCATCTGCTATTTTTAAATTTCTTCCATCTTATCACATCATGACGTTTTATAATTTGTGTTGATTTTTCCTGAACTGTATTTTTTTTTGTCTAGGTTTGGAATTAGCTTAAGGATAAAAGCTGTTTAGTATTACCTAATAACATTTACATATAGCTGCAGAAATTCTCTGGTCTGAATTCAGAAAGGTTCATCGAGGAGTTCACAAAACCCATGGTGACCTTTCAATATACAGAAACAGCCCTACCATGATGCTTTAAGCAGGAAGACATGCAACACCATGGTGGGCTCCACCTGTATGTTAAATACTAATGAGGCATTCTGAGAGAAGGGCCTACGCTAATTAGCCATTTGCTCATCCCTGGCACTGTCTACATAAATTATCATGGGCATTCATGGCCTCTCATGCTAATGAACATGGCCAAAAGCTTGTATTCATCTACTGCAGTAGACGTAAGTGCCATGGAGGTTAGCATACAGGTAGCATTGGGCAGTGTGTGTGTGTGAATGTTTAAATGCATGTGTGAGCGTGTGTCTTCCTGGAAAGTCACAGTAGCTGCTGTTAGTTAGGAGATGGGGTAGGTTTGTTTATGCATGTGGGGGGAGATGAGTGTGCATGTAAGCATGAATTAGTGAATGTGTGTGTGTGTGTGTGTGTGTGTGTGTGTGTGTGTAGGTTGGGAGGATGTCTTTCCTCCACACTCTTGTAGACTAGCAAGCAAAACCTACAAAACGGGGTCAAGGGGAACACTAGCCACTAGGGGTAACTCTTTCAGATGGCACCTTAATGGCACTTAAGCATAATGTGAGTGAGAGAAGGAGCACTAGACACCGTGGATTCCTCTTTACTACTATGCTTTAATGCCACCTAAACATAGGTCAGGGAGAATGCTAGACATTAGGGATAACTTTTACACATTGTGCGTTATTGTTACTTAAACATAACATGGGTCAGGGGTCATCAGACACCAGGGATTACCCTTTACTGCTATGCTTTAAAAGCACTTAATAATGGATTGGGGTAAACACTAGACACCAAGGATAATTCTTTAAGGCTGTGCCTTAATTAATTTTACATTTGTTAACTGGGAAAGTACAGCTTTGAACGAGTCAATTTTCAGTGGACACCCAGGGAAAAATACACCAGGCACATGTCTTTGTAACATGGAAGGAAAACCCACATGAACATAGGGGAGGACATGCAGACTCCATACGGAAGGCACCCCAGCCAAGAATAATAGCAGAGAACCTCTTACTGGGAGGCAACAACACTACAACTGAACCACTGCACCATCCATAGCACTTAAACATAATGTGGGGGTCTGGGGTATCACTGGACACCAAGGTTACTAGCAATACTGCGTCTTAAAGACATTAAAATAGAGTCAAATCCTACCTCCTCCCACTTTTGCAAAGGATACTAATTCTTTGCGTCACTACTAGGCACCAGGGCTGGCATTAAAATAACACATACATACGTATGTATGTACATAATAAATAAATAAATAAATAAAGCAAATTAGAAGGGAGAATATTTAAGCTCTGCAGCACAGGCACAGTGAAAACAACATTAATCCACTACGCTAGCTAATAACCTAGTGGAGTAGGTTTTTTTTATTTTGTTGTTAAAAATACATTAAGAATCTCAGCATTAAGACCACAGCAGTTCTTGAGTTACAAAGGGGAGGGACAGGGCTCCTAAGCATACCTCTCAACCTTATAGCACAAATTGACAGTTGATAGGTATGCATATAAAAGGCATCAGCATGACTATCCTGTAAAATCATGGACAGTTATTTTTAAACCATCAGTAGATGATCAGAGAAAGACCTTGGTTCTAAGATAGATGTGATCTTACATCTTGTAAGACTGTTCATTAAGAAAAAGCAACTCTTAACAAACTTTTGTGTGAAGTAACAAAGGGTTGAAATTTCAGCGATGGTGTGGAGGACATGATAGGACATGGGTTTTGTCTTTTAGTCACCTCATTTCTATGTGGTATAAGAAGATATATCCCTATTAGCCATATACTGACTGAAGAGTTATATTCCAGTCACCACATTATTCCATGATTATCATGACCAGCTATAATGTTAAGTAGTTGAAGGAAAAAAAATAACTTTATCATGAAGGGGGCATATAATGATACTGTAATGAGACTGTGATGAAAGGAGATACTGCCAGCCCAGGTAGCTGTAATTTTGTAAATAATTATATGCCATTTGTGAATATCAATATGCTTTGTATAGAAGTGTGACAAAAGGAGATACTGCCAGCATAGCATTCTGTATTCTGTTTTGGACCTGACAACAAGTACAAGATCCATTCACCACCACATTTGCCTTACTCTGTGGTAAGTTCTTAGGTTATAGTAATTCTCTTAGATATAGTCAGGAATATAACAAAGCTTAGCTTAGATATATTTTTTTATTTATTTGAGACTGTCCTGCAATGTTGTTTTAAATATTTCCTGTGATTTTGAAGTCTGATGTCACTGTAAATATATATTTAGTATTGTCTTGTTCTTTTATTATTTATTATTAAATAAATTTAAACCGTTCACTGTGGCTGATCAGCATAGAGATGTTTAAATTCTGAGAGTACTTGCATATTTATTTGGTGACAATGTGGGCCTTGCTCTTGGTCAAACTATCATTTGTGTTAATAGTAACATTACACAGTAAGATTGGACACCCTTTCTTAAGGACCTTAAAGTAGCTGATAAGGGTTTCTGGTGGCAGTGATAACTACCTTATAGTCTGGGCAGAAGGGGGCATAGCTAGTAAACCTATACCAGCCTTTGCCAGGTGTGTGTGTATATAAAGCAAATCTTTAGAGTGTGTGTGTCAGCTACTTGGGCAGGGACACAAAGCACTTGACAGAGAGGTTGCTAGAGGTCTTGACTTGGCCACTCAGCTGAGATCTCAACTCTATAGCTGTGCCACTGGGGAGTCTTATTGGGGATCTTGAGAAGGAGGGAGAAACTAGCCCCGGATTGTCCGTTGTCTCTGTGTGCTCTTAAGGGAAATTGCACTTGATGCAGAGAGCTGCATCTGGAAATACTGTGTGTGTCCCTGTCATCCTCCCAATGTACGTCCCCACTTTTGCCAGTGGTGAGGATTGAGGCAAGTTGTGAGAGATCACATTTATTAGCTGGCGGTGATGGGATCACCACATCACATATTAAGATTCAGTGGTGTGGATATTGAACTTCTGTAGCCTATAAACAGTGGTCACTAAAGAAGGTGGTTGTACTCAAAATCAGCCACACAGTGACCATTCATAGTTTCATAGTTTTATTTATGTTTTGTTAGCTTAGTTAGTCAGGGAGAGGAGGCAAGGATGTCAGCAGAGGAGTATGGCAAGCTGCCAAGGAGCCATTTGGCAGAGATGTGCCAAGCCAAAGGACTGAGGCATGTCATCCAGACTAAAGTAAAAATTATTGCAGCCTTAGTCACAGCTGCATCACAGACCAGCAGCCAGGAGGACAACCAGACCAACCTTGGGGATGTAAAACTCTCAGAAAATGGACAGTTCAACTTTGCCTCACAGGACTTTAAAATACATCTGGAGTTAAAGAGACTTGAACTGGAGGCCAGACAGTTAGAACTAGAATCAGCAGCATGTAAAAGGAGCCAGGAAGGGTTTCAAAAAGAGAGTTGGGACTGGCTCAGCTGTCAGACTCTGTATTACAAGGCCTGAAGAAGGTAGCCAGTGAGGCACCTGATTCTCAAAGAAAGGTGGAATCTGTATACTGGGACAAAGGGTTACTGCATAGAGAGTGGACCCCTGAGAGAGGTCTAGATGGTGAGAGAATATAACAGTTGGCAGTGCCCAGAGCCTACTGTCTGGCACTTCTAGCCATATCCCATGACATTCCCTTTTCAGGTCATATGGGCATAAAGCATGCAAAGAGGTGTATTATGCAGAACATTTATTGGAGTGGGATTTCCAGTGATGTAACTGCAGGACATGTGAGTAGTGCCAAAAGGTACAGAAGGCAAGAGATAAGGTCAAGGTTCCTTTGGTGCATTTTCCTATGACTGAGTAGCCATTTCAGAGGGTATTGTGTGACCTCTGTGTACCCCAAGTTCCACAGGAAAGAAGTATATCTTAGTGGTAGTATATTATGCTGCCAGATACCCTGAGGTGGTGACTCTGTGCTCCATCTAGCAGAAAAGGTGGCAAATGCTTTGTTAGAGATTTTTAGCATGGTAGGTTTTCCAAAAGAAATACTGACTGACAGAGATGCAAATTTCATGTCAGACCTCCTGGCTTGTCTGTAAGAGTGCTGTGGGGTGAAGCACCTAAAGACCACCCCCTACCACCCCCAGACTAATAGTCTTGTGGAGAGATTAAACTCTAAAGACCATGCTACGGGCATTTGTAGACCAGTTTAAGATGGAGTGGGACAAATATTTGCCCGATCTGTTGTTTGCTTATAGGGAGGTGCCCCAGGAATCCACACGTTTTTCACCCTTTGAGTTGCTGTATGGGCATGGGGAGAGGGAAATTCTAGATTTAATTCGTGATGAGTATAAGGGTGCTTGTGAAGCCCACCCATGGTCTGTTTTGGCCTATCTCCTAAAGACTCAGGGAATTCATGGGTTTGGCCCAGTAGAACCTGGAAGAAGCCCAACAGCAGAAAAAAGGTCTGGTATGACAAGAATGCTCAAGCTAGAGAGTATGCTGTAGGACAGCAGGCTACGGTTCTCATTCCTGTCACATACAACAAGCTGCAGGCAGCTTGGGAGGGACCCTTCAAAGTGGTAAGGAAGGTCATAGGTTCATAGGATGATACTAGGCTATTGGCCCAGAGGCCCTTATAAACCTAGCCAAGAATTTTGCCCATGAACCCACAAAGTTAGCACCTGTTTGCCCTGTCCAGCAGGGACACAGGTGGGATCCCAGGGGTGTATTTTCTGTTTCCCATCCAGTTGTCCAGGTTCTTTTTAAAGAGGGATAGAGAGGTACTCTGCTTAACATGGAGAGGGAGTCTTCTCCACAAATGGTGGAGTATCTGGGACACAAATCTATCCCGCCAACAAGTTCTAATAATGTCGCAGACCAGGTTTAGGCCTTGCATGTGAATTGCCTAAGTGGATTCTGACTTATGGATATGCACAACTCCATCAAGGCTGGGTCTGAGATGGCCTTGTATGCCACACATAGGTCATCTCTGAGTAGTCTTTGTGAGACTGAGTAGAGGGACAGGGCTTTTAGCCTATTTGTATAGGACAGGTGTTTGAGACCCTGGATTTTCCTGGTCAGAAACCTCTGTGGTCTCTCCAGCTGCTGCATGTGCTTAGCAATGTACATGTCGAAAGGAGTATTGCACTCGATAATGAGTCTGAAAAGGGAGGAGTACAGGGATGTTATGATTTCCTTGTTCCTGGATAAAATACTCTTTCTTATGAGGTAGGCCATGTGGAAAGTCTTCTGAAAACAGAGTGGTGGTCAAAAGTCAGGTTGCTATCAACCTGGGTGCCCAAGTCCGTCATGACTTCTTACGTACTTAGTACATTGTTATTAATATGGTAATCAGTGGGGATGCCATTTCCCCCAAAGGGGATAATGCTGCATTACTTGGCATTCAGTTTGAGGCCATGCTCCTGGCACCAGTCATTACTTTGGATAAGGCCCTCTTGAAGGATGTTCACATCACTAGGGGAATTTAAGATAGCACCCAGCTTGCAGTCATCTGCAAACTTGGTCAGCCACAAACCACTGGTTTTGGCTTGCACCTCAGAGAAGTATATCCCAAACAGTAGAGGCCCCAAGACTGATCCTTTGGGTGCACCACTCATTACAGGTCTACTACAAGAGGTGGCTTCCCCTATTTTGACTGAGTGGGCTCTATCAGTGAGCCAGTTAGCTACCCATCTGGTAACATATGGGTTGATGCCTAGCTGGGAGAGTTTATCTGTTATGCCCAAGTGGGGAATAGTGTTGAAGGCTTTGGCAAGGTCAAGGTAGGCGGTGTACACCATCTTTCCCTCATCCATGGCATTGGTGACTGTTTTGAAGAAGTTGACTAAGTTTAATAGGCATGATCCCCATTTGACAAAACCAAACTGTGTGTTGTCAAGGGATTTGGAGGCTGACAATGTCCTTGTTTAAAAGGTCCATGATACTGCATTCCATGGCCTTGCAGATCAGGTTGGTTAGGCTGATGGGCCTATAATTGCTTGGGTCAGTGGACAATCTGCCTTTAAGTACGGGGATGACAGTGGCTGTCCTCCAGTCATCTGGGATGAAGCCAGTGCTCAGACTTTGGTTGAATAGGGTGTCTAATGGAGCTGAGAGCTTATGTCTGAGTTCATGTGGCATGCAGCCAGGGATGTTGTCGGGTCCCATAGAGACTGTATTTTTTTTTGCCTTTGAGAGGGCATAAAAGACCTGCTTCCTGCTGATGAGGGGAGAGGGGCAGGTGCTGGGGATGTCCTGCTTTACTGATGGGAGGACAGGGGGGTGAAATTTTCACTGAACCTGTCTGCCAGCAAGTTGGCTATATCTACGGCATTTGTATATGTGGTGTTCTTGACCACCAGTTCATAGCAGATTTGGGTGTTACCTTTGAGATTGTGGACATATGTGAAGAAGGCCTTGTGATTGTCCTTAGTGGATGTGTCCAATTTGGACTAGAAATTAGCCTTACAGGATTTCACCACTGACCTTATTTGCTTGTTCAGACAAAGGAGAGATTGCTTCCAACTCTGCACCTGCTCCTTCTTGGTCCTGGACAGCAATTTTTTTCCATTTATTATATAGTGTTTTTATTGCTGCTGTCCACCAGACAGGTTTACTCTTCCTTGAGGAAGATGATTTCCTCCTGTCAGGTATTGCTGAGTCAATACAGCTATGTAGGTGCTCATACAGTTTTTTGGTGTAGGCTTGGATATTAGTGCTAGTTCCAACTGAATGGACGGTGGTTGTGAAGGTGCTTATACCTGCTCTTAGAGATTGTAGTCAGCTTTGGATTTTTTTTGTTTGACCCTGATGGGGGGGGGATGGTGACTTTGAAAGTGATCACTTTATGGTCAGATCTTACCAAGGAGGATGACACTGTAGGGGTGCTATAGTGGCTACTCATGTTGGCTATTACCAAGTCCAGGATATTTTCACCTCTCATGGGCATGTTGACCAACTGATCCAATGCATTGGCATTGATGAAGTCAAGGAATCTCTGTGCATTCATGTTTGGGCTAGAATAGCTCTTACACTCTATGATTGGGTAGTTAAAGTCACCTAGGATCATGGGAGAAGGTTGAATCTTGATGAATTCAAGTAAGTCCAGATAGGTGGAGTGAGTGTCCTGAGTCATGGTTGGGGGTCTGTAGCTAGCTAAGATTTGAATAGGTGTTTTATCAACAGTTAACTGCACTTGGAGTGTCTCCTATGCATCATACCATTTGACCAGCCTGCAGGTGTGTATGTCTTTGATAAATATTGAAACTCCACCTCCTTTGGCTTTGTAGCCCTCTGTTTAGGGTCTGAAAGTATGGTAGGATGAGTAATGTGGTAAGACTGGGGTGCACTCTGCAGCTTTGAACCAGGTTTCAGTGACTGCACAAATGTCAGCATCCTCCAGGGTGAGGAATGCTTGCAATTAGTGCAGTTTCATCCTAAGACTTCTAGTATTTAGCAGTATGACCTTTAAATATTGTTTAGAAGAATTTTCATGTTAGTAACTTTTTCCTCGTGGCGTTGCCTAAAAAAGGCACTATGATGGAGGCAAGAGCCTTTGACAGAAGCCTGAATTCCTAGGGGGCAGATGAACGCCATCTCTAGCAAAGCATCATGGTCTGTCAAACATGTCCTCCCAGGCTGTGAGGTACTGGATCCCCTTGGAATGACACCAGAAACTAAGCCAATTGTTAGTCAATCATTTTGTGTTTGTATTGAGGCATCATTCTAGGTGATGGTAGGATGCTGCTTAAGGCTAGGGACATACCTGCCTGGGACACATATTCAGTGAGCTCAATCATGTCTCTCTTCATATAGTCCAGAGATGTACATCTCAAGTCATTCACACCAACATGGACTATGACAGAGTCATAACAGTACCTGTTGTTAAGAGACTTGAGTGTGTGTGAGATAAAGTGGATTCTAATACTTGATAAGCAACTTACTGTGACTTTCTCCTTGTCTAGCCTGGTGAGGGGCACATCTGTGTGTCTCACAATAGAGTATCATTTGATTAGTATGTTGGGTTTGTCGCTGGGCCTTACAGGCTGTGAGACACAGGTGTGTGTACTGTGTGTGGTGCTTGGTGCTGTGGGTTGCGATGTGCATGTGTGTTTTTGCTTTGGAGGTCTCTTTTGTTTAGGTATGTTTTTGTTGTGAACCTTCACATATCTAGGAGTGTGTTGTACAGGTGTGGGAGGTGTTAGAGGTGTGGTGTTTGTCATGTTTGCACAGACAACCATCTTAGTGTCAGATGTACTGGCTTGTGACTGAGACGGCAAGAATTCTAGGTTCTTAATGTAATTGCATCTCTCACATATTGTCTTCTTAGGTGGTAGTAATAGAGAGCTGTCTTTGTACATAAGGAAGTTGCTATACTGCCTCAGGATGCCCATATCAACCAGACTAGCAGGAGAAACCATAGGAAATTGTCCACCCATGGTTGCCAGAATCTGTGGAAGAGAGGTCAGGGCTAGTAGAGTCGGTACTATCTGAGGAGAGTACCTATAGGTGTGAGTAGGGCTGGAAATAATCAATATAGTAGCTGCAAGCAAGAGCCTCACTTACACAGGAGTGCTGGTAAGGGAAAAATGCATCTGAGATACCTTGCAAATGGTTAAAATAGTGCAGCAGCAGTGTGTGACATGCAACAAGCACAAACCTGTGCAAATGTGGGGTTTATTTACCACAAAAATGAAGGTAAAAAAGAAACACTGGAATTGACCAATCACCCCAGTTCTGACCAGTTCACTTACTCCAACTAAGTGCAAGCAGGCCCTGGCCAACACAAGATGGTGTAGCAAGAACACAGGAATCACACAGACAAATCTGGAAATAGCAAAACCTGCAACTAGTCTATGCTAAAGATATTTAAACTTTGTTTATGTTGGTTTAGCACAGGAGAACAGAAACACACTTAAATATAACAGTAGCAAACAAGAGCAAACTGATTTAAACAAATTAACCAATTAGCCAATACTAACACTCAGAACTGAGCCCTGTTCCAGCAACCTTCAAAAAGACGATTTCTAACTGCACACTCCTGCTACTAGAGCGCAGGCAATCCCTCTCCAAAAAAGATGGCCTGAATTAATGCTCAAGTTATACAAATAGAGCTAGATTCAAGACATCTGAATCTAGTCAATGCTACAACAAACAAGGTGCACCAATTTCAGAAAGAAACAGTTCAAATAAACAGACACAATAAGCCTTCGATCAGCAATTCCCAGCTCAAAAGGGCAGAATCTACACTCGCATCCCACAAGTATATAGACCACAAACCTTCTTAATGTAAAATAACTGGCCTGAAGCCCGAGTGCTTAAACCAAAAGTACGTCACATTTAGAATAACAGACACACTAAGCCTTCAACAAGCAATTCCCAACTTAGAAGGATGCAAGCTACCTCTCTTGCCACAAGAGTGTGGACCACAAACCTTCCTAATGTAAAACAACTGGCCTGAAGCCCAAGTGCTTGCATCAAAAGGCTTAGACCAACAGTTACAATTTAATCAGGCTACTAACAAGCAGTAATAAATGCAGCAGAATAAATGCAATTGAATACTTTTAAAAACAAGCAGCCAAACCAAAATAAAGTAATAAAGTAGGAAGAAACACAAATACAGTAAAAGCAGATGGATATAGTGCATTTTTTTCTTTCTTTAGGTTAAGTGGGAAGGGAGGAAACACAATCATTCAAGGTTGAGAAACTAAGGGGTGGGCCTTTCCAAATGATCTCTATCTACCAAGTAGAATGAACTTATGTGATGGGACTGGGAGGAGTGTCTAAAATGAGATTTACAGTAGGGGCGGGCAACTCAAAAGCCACCAATTTTTTTTTAACTGAAAATAGTCAGGAACTCTTAAAACTCCAACAGAACAGAAAACTTAAAACAAAACAAATGTAATTCTAGAAAAAGATACAAAATAAAAGTGATCAAACCTTAAATGAAGAGCTTCAAATCAAAATAAGACATAGCCACAGATCAGCAATACTGAGAGCAAACGAGGCACACAAACACTTCAGCTAAATACACAGATATTTCTAAATATAAGAGCAATGCTGTTTCTCAGCTCCTCCCACTAATTAACTGAAGCTATTTGCAGTTTGCAAAGGAATTCTTTGGTAACTTTTTTTTAAAATGACACTAGCCAAGAACTCATAAAACTCAAACAGAACAGAAAACTTAAAACAAAGTAAATGCAATTCTAGAATAAGACACAAAATAAAATAAATCAAACCTTAAATGAAGAGCTTCAGTTCAAAATAAAATGCAGCCACAGATCAGCAATATTCAGAGCAAACAGAAGGCATGCTGACTAGTGTTAAAAGCTTTCGATCCTTTCCATAGCAGAGGATGGTTTTGATCCATTGACTTCTGGGTTATGGGCCCACCACACTTCCGCTGCACCAGTCTGCTGTTCCAAGTCAGTGATGTTAACCACATGGTAGAACTGCTAGGCAGGAAGCAGGGGCACAAGCTGTACCATGTTAACATGATGAAACCTTACCATGATAGGGAGGCCCTGGTGCTAAGTATTAGCAGTAGAAGGCAGGAGTAATCTGAGGGTGATCTATGGCTACAGGGAAGCACCCAGCAAAAACCCAAGTTACTATGGTGGAGCCTAGGATTGCAGGCATATGATAGGACAGAGAAGCACTGTACTGGGTCAGAAATGCCAAGCCAGCTGGGATCTCAAGACAGGAAATGGGATAATGTATTCCCAGGTAGGTTCATCCCTCTCAAACAATGTTTCTCAAGGGTCATTTAAAAAACTAGCTTGAGTCTTTGAGGGGGGAAGAAGTGTGATGAAAGGAGATACTACCAGCCCAGCTAGCTGGAATTTGTAAATAATTATATGTCATTTGTGAATATCAATGCACTTTATATAGAAGTGTGACAAAAGGAGATACTGCCAGCACAGCATTCTGTATTCTGTTTTGGACCTGACAACAACTACAAGATCCATTCACCACATTTGCCTTAATCTGAATAAGTTCTTACATTATAGTAATTCACTTAGATATAATCCAGAATATAGCAAAACTCAACTTAGAGATTTTTCTTTATTTATTTGAGACTGTCCTGCAATGTTGTTTTAAATATTTCATGTGATGTTGAACTCTGATGTCACCGTACATCTATATTTAGTATTGTCTTGTTCTTTTATTATTTATTATTAAATATATTTAAACCCTTCACTGTGGCTGATCTGTGTAGTGATATTTAAGTTCTGAGAGTACTTTCATATTTATTTGGTGACACTATGGGCTACTCCTAATAGCCTTGCGCTTGGTTAAACTACCATTTGTATTAATAGTAACATTACACAATAACATTGGACACCCTTTCTTAAGGGCCTTAAATTATCTGATAAGGGGTTCTGGTGGCAGTGATAACTACCTTATAGTCTGGGCAGAAAGGGGCATAGCTAGTAAACCTGTGTCTGCCTTTTCCAGGTGTGTGTGTGTGTGTGTGTGTGTGTGTGTGTGTGTGTGTGTGTGTGTGTGTGTGTGTGTGTGTGTGTGTGTGTGTGTGCATGTGTGTGTGTGTGCGTGTGTGTGTGTGAGCGTCTGTGTGTGTGTGTAAAACAAATTTTCAAAAAGTGTGTGTGTCAGCTAGTTGGGTAGGGACACAAAGCACAGATTGGACAGAGAGGGTGCTGGAGGTCTTGGCTTGGCCACCCAGCTGAGATCTCAACTCTATACCTATGCCAGTGGGCAGTCTTATTGGAGATCTGGAGAAAGAGGGAGAAATCAGCCCAGGACTGTCTGTGGTCTCTGTGTAGTCATAAGAGAAATTGTACTTGATGCAGAGAGCTGCATCTGGAAATACTGGGCAGGATTCACGAAGCCTCCGTGTAAGAGTTATAACTCATACACGGAGGCTGCAGTTAAACGGAGTGATGTCAGCATGCTCTGCATATTCATGAGAGCATGCTGAATCACACCTAAGGCTAACACGGTCCATGTAAGACAGTAGGGGGCATGTCCGTAGGCCGAGCCCTGTAAGCGGACACGCCCCCAGAAGAGTAAAAGTGCCCAAAGTAAACACCCATGCCAGAGTCCATGGAAATGTGAATAAACACAACACAACACATGTCCCCACAGACTACGAACATAAAATGTACAAATGAACATCACATAATTTTTTTTTTAAATTGTAAAGATGTTTAACCATGAGTGCGCTCGTTTGCGCGGGTGCGCCTGTAGCGCAGCTACAGTTAGCAGTCAGTGGGAAAGCATATAAGAACTAAATATGCAAAGTAAGCCAAGAAGTAATAGCGTAGCGGTAGAGATGTTGGCTGAAGAGCAGGCATTCATGGTTCGAGCCCCCACAACACCAATTTTTATTTTTAGCAAAATAAGCACAAAACAAGTCCCTGACAAATATGTACACATAAAATCACATTTTATGTAAAATGTAATGAAATAGCCCATTTATATTGAACAAATGTGAGGTAACAAAACAATAAAAAATGCCAGATGTGCCCATAGCTGAGCTACAGTTTAACAGGGTGAGTGCATCTGCCCGTAGGTGAGCAGTGGTTTAACTGGTGCAAAATGAGTGCCCGTAGCTGAGTAGTGGTTTAACACACTAAATCTATGTGCCCCTAACTGAGCTGAGCATAATATGCGTGCTGATAGCCAAATGAGGCTTAAACCAGCGTACCCCGTTTGCGCGGAGCTGCGCACCGTGCAAACAAGCTAACCGACGGACAAAGTCGAGCAAGCCGTATCAAAACTGCCTTTACACAGACACACCCCTCAGCTTGTCTAGACAGTGATTAAAAAGTAGTGGCCAGGTTCGAACCCAGGATACTATACATCATAGTCAAGGTTCTGAACCACTAAGCCATGACAGCAGTACCTATAAATGCAATAATAGCTAATATATAGGAATGAATACAAACTGGAGCATGGCAATGCAGGTTTACTGAAGTTGATACAATTCCAAAATGGGCAATCACAGATATGTGTGGGAAAAACGGACTATATAAGCCCCATAGGTGGGAATACACAGCATAAACGATTGTAGAACTGAATTGCAGCCAGAATGACAGGAGTAGGAGAGGGTAATTGCTTTCGAGCACAGAGGTGGGGCGTTGAGGAGTCCAGGTACATGGTCTGGCTCCTAGTCCACAATCATGAGGCCCAACTCATGCAGGGCCAGGTCCTCTGGGGAGCATACAGGGCTGAGGCGTGGGACCGGTTGGCTCATGATCTCACCAGTGCCACAGGGATTCCAAGGACTGGTGAGCAGGTCCGTCACCACCATGCAGACCTGAAGAGATGCAAGCAGGACCAATTGAACCTTTGGATCCAGGAGGCCCGGCAAATGCCCAACGCCCCACTACTGAGTAAGTTACATTTAATTATGTATGTAAGAAATTAAACTAGCTGATATTATGGAGATGTGTATTCCAATATTACTTAATTTATATTACAGCTGCAGGTGTCCGTTCTGCGAACCGCAGAGCCTATGGCAATAGGCTGGTGCGGTTGCGCCACCAGGCAGGTCAGTAATCCACTACCAGTAACTGTAAAGAAATATAAAAGTATGACAGTCAGCAAAAGAGTGCAGTGTAGTCACTAAGGAATAAAATGTGCAAGTAACAGTGTGAAAGTGTTTGCAAGTATTGCTTGATTACAAAAGTGTGTTGCAGCCTGTAAGCCAAACAGAAAATGAAAATGTCTGACATAAATTCTGAAATAAAATGCCCCACCTGTAAGAAAATAGTACACAACCTGCAGCAGGCTGAAAAGTATAGCTGCAGAAGATGATGAAATCACATGTGTGAAATATATCCCTGTTGAAATACTGAAACATGACAGAAGTGAGACTGCTGGAAAGGATTGTAATAACTACAGGTAAAACATGTCAATAAAGCCTAGAAGTAAGTACCATCCTGAATAGTAAAATGAAAACAAGTGAGAGAGTGTGAGAAAGTGTCATGAATCCAGCAATACAGTAGTAATAACCCCTGAATAAAGTATACTGTAGTCAGTACAGAATGAAATGCATGTGAGAATCCAAACCAAACAGCGAAATCTGTTCAAAGTGTTGCTGCATCTGGAATGTGTATCCCAAAATCTGGATATGTTGCTCTCAGTCTGCAATATGCAGATAGTATGATTGTCTGATATACCAAACATCCACACTTGGCTATAGCTATATAAAGCAAATGTAGCAGGATGATGTAGCTGGACAAAGCTAGATATGAATGTGTATGAAGAACAATAAAATGTATATTGATGTTGCAGTAACAGTCCTATCACCAAGTTGAAATAGTTATCATATAGGAAACTGTAGTTAGAACAGTAGTGTGTATATATGTGCAGCTATTAGAAATGTACAGCATATGTATTGGTATTTGAAGGTGTTAATATTATTTTATTTACCCCACCCTATAACCACATATAACCCATTCCACGTGAAAATGGTATGTGCAATCACAATTAACACCCCTGGACGTTTGTCCTGTTGGGTCATATATATTTGCATGTCCGTTGATGCATCTGCCCTGTTCATACATCCACACCTGATGGCCTGTTGCCATCAATCAACCCTGCATGTTGTTGGACTGTGTATTGCTGTTCAAATTATGCATGTGTTATGCTCGCTGTTCAATGGTGTGAATATCTGGGTGTTTGGTTAATGGGAATACTAATGCATGCTGTTACAACTAATTGTGAATGGTATTATATGTCACTAACCCAAACTGTCATGACATAATGTAAAACATAGGACGACAGGGAAGGCGGGTTCCAGCGGACCCACCTCTCCCACCTCAGCTGGCGAGTGCACCTGGCACTAGTGCCCAGTCTGGACCCTCCTCCGGTGGCCCTGTGCCACCTGTGGGTGGAAGCGCTGCAGGGGATGGGGCTCGCCCCCCCCCCCTCTGCAAGTGTGGCCGGAGGAGAACCACCACTCACCCTCCGTAGCATCCGGACTGTGGTGCATAGGGAGATTCGGGACTCTGTTCTTGAGCCCCTACGCCAGCTTGAGGCACGGGTGGCACAACTTACAGGCATGCCTGTTGCCCGGCCTACACAGCCCCCAGCACAGCCCCATCCTGGGCAGTGAAGGAACAGTGGCAACTGCCTATGGGTGGGGATATCAGTTCCACTGTTGCCATCTGTGGGCTCATGGGCTCCGGATATCCAAACCTCTGTCCCCGTCAATTGTGGGGGGGCCACACGTGTCATACATTGCCCCTGTATGCATCTTGTTTGTCTTGTCTGTTGACCTACCCAACCTACCTCCCCAGCTGTACCAACTTCCTTCACCTGACATACCACTCTCACCTGAAAAAAAAAAAAAAGGGCACTCTGTACCCACAAAAAAATTACGCCCCATACATAGCTGCCCATTCCGCACACATGTCTGCTGGACATGGAAACTATCAATTACAACTGGCTGTACAACAAGTATTATTGTTGTCCTGACACCTCTCTCAGGGGTGGAAGGTTTCAAATGTCACACCAAATTACATACATATGCACAGCTGTTGCTGATGAAGAAATGGGCATCTATGGGCCTTACCTACATCCCTCCTGCAAATCCCAAGCTTGTTTACCTACTGTCCTACCCTCTTTGTGACCCCTTTTTCACCACTTTCCTGTCTCCCCATTTTCATTTTTTCAAAGAAGATAGCGCGGGTGTGCGCCAGAGTAAGCACTGTTAAGCTGTTGTAAGCGGGTGTGCGCATGTGTGCGCATGTGTGCGCGGAGCTAAACGCCAGTACGCATGCGTGAGCTCCACACAAACCAGCGCTAACCCGGTTACAACTGCTTAAAAGTGCCTTAGTCACTTTGATTGACAGGTCCTGTACTCAGTTCAAAAGCAAAATAAAATCCCACTGTCAGTCCCGAACTCAGGACCTTGGAAACAGTAGCCTGTATGACCTACCACTAAGCCATGACTCTTATGCAAGAACATTGTGCTAAAATAAATATAACATGTAATAGTAGGGATGAATGTAAAGGGAATATAGGATGTGTAGTACCCAAAGCATGTCATGTAGAATTACTGTCAAAACTACTGGATTCCCATAATAGTAGTGTGTGAACAGAAACAGCCATGCTAGTTGGTAGCTTGTAGGTAATAATGTCAGTTAATGTACATATATAAATGTATGTATATGTACATATATATATATATATATATATATAAATATATATCTATATATAGTTGTAGGTGTCATTGTGCATGCACACTTACTACAGGGAACAGGAGAGAGGAATGGAGAAATGTGAATCTACAACACAGCCTGAATCATGAGAAAGATACTAACCTTTACACTCACAGAACAGTGTCCACAGCATACCAGCATGGTCCCTGCCCTTACAATCTGAAAGGGCAACGCCTATCTCACATACCCTTTTATAGCACTGACCTGAAATCACAGTGAGAACTGCAATCAGTATACAACTGGCTGTATGCAATTAGCAAATGCTGGCTTACAATTGGTGCAGAGGCCATCACATGGACCTATGCAGATACCTACAAAAGCATCCTGTACTAACACTCCACACATGCAATACATTCATTGCACTGTCTGGAAGCAGACAGAGGGAGAGAGACAAACTGAGAGAGAGAAAAAAAAAACACGCTACACACTGTGACTCTAAGCTGTCAGCAGTGACAGTAGCAGCAGGAATCAGAAGCAGTGGTAATGCAACCAGCTGCGACAAACACAGGTAATGCAAAGTAGCAGGTTAATAGTGTGCATACTGTGAACCCTCCATATGTGTCATAGGTCTGTATCTATAGGTATGTCCATGTGATATGTTGTGTGTACGTAGTTCCACCAAAAGGGGATGACTATACATTACATGTCAATCAGTGTTAGGCCATGATCCTGGCAGCAGTTTTCTGTGCGTTGCCCTCAGCAATGGCTGTAGTGACTGCTTTGAAAGGTCAGCCAGGTTCAAAAGGCAGGATCAGCCCATCACAAAGGCACACTAGCTGGGAACAAGTGTCTACAGGTACCCGATATCACTGCATATGCATCCCATACTGCATAATTCCATAGCTTAGCAGACCAGGCCGGTTATGCATATGATGTGGTAGTTCCCTGGGTCAGTCGAGGTGCCTTCTTAGTGGTGTGGGACCACTGTTGCTGTATGCCACTGTCCAGGTACATATCCTGTAGTACGGCCAAGATAAAGTATCAGTGTTATATGCGGTTGTATGTCCTCTTGGAGTGCAGGTAGCACACATCCAGGGATACCATGAGGTCACAGTGATGCTGTGTGTTCTGCTTTGCTGAGGGCGGCCCTCACCTGGACATGTGAGATGATAGGGAGGTTACATACAGCTGTGATAACTATTTCAACTGGTGGGGAAGAAGGAGGGGGGATACGTGCACCGAACCTGTCTGCAAGAATGTTGCCAATATCTGTGTGTTTGGTGAATGTTAAGTAGGTGTGTATTAACACAGAGCATATCTGAGGCATTTGGTCCATATGTGTAACATAACTGAAGAAGGCCTTGTGGTTATCCATAGTGTTTGTGGCCATTTCCCTCCCAGAGTAGGCTGTGGCCGTTGTTATGAGTGACCGTAGCGTAGTACCAGTGCTGACCACAGATGCCTTCCCTTAATGTGAATCTGCTCTGTCCTGCAGTAGCCTCCTGCTATTGTTATACAATCTGCCTCTGGCTGGGGTCCACCGGACAGGATGCCTAACCTTTGTGCATAGGGTCTGGTTAGAAATGTGTGTGGAAGTTCCATGCAATCTGTGGCATGTCCGTGGTAAGCATTTGCAAAGGGGTCAGCAGTGTGGGTTGTGGCTTCCACTGGCCCAGTGTGCTGCATGGATACCATCTCAGTCCTAACAAGTGAATAACTGTCTAATCACATACATATCAAAGTAGTCTACTGTGCTGGTGGTGGTGGTGGGATATGTATATCCAGGCTGAGTAACTTGTGTCCACATCACACTAGTGGATGGCGTCCCACATGCAGTACCTTGGGATGAACCCCCAGAGTGAGGTTGTGCATTGGACCTGTCAGTGTGTGTTGACCGATGGGGCATGCTACTATGTTGTGTGGAATGTGGCAGGTATTGTTGTACAGGTGTTGGCTGAGCACTGATATCTGGCCATGTATCTGTGTATCCACCACGACACACACACATGCAACATATGGGAGTAGTAGAATATCACTACACATGAGTATCGTGTATAGTATGTGTGCCATATATTGCTGAAATAGTCTGCTGATATCCTGTTTGTGTTCTCTTCCAGGGAGATGGCGCGTCAGTGTAATCCCGCCGACTCTGCAGCGGAAGATGAGGAGATACACCAGAGCCTGGTGCGGGAGTATGACATCCTGTTTTCCCGCACCAGTCAGAATCAGCAGGAGAGGGCTGCACTGTGGCAAGACCCTGTCCGTAGGGTAAATGATATTGGCACGCATAATAGGACATATGAGCAGGTACGACATCACTGCAGTGATTTAATCAGAAGTGTCCGTCAGCGTGCATCAGATATCCACAAGCAACAGGTTGCCACAGGAGGTGGGGTGGCCACACATCCCCCCCTCACCAGACTGGAGTGGCTACTCCTAAGTGTTGTGGCTACAGCCCCGGAACAGCAACAGCAGTACACCTGCATCATGATGGAGGCTGGATCCACACAGCAGCACGACATGGAGCATGCAGGTAATATGCCGTATGTACACTTGACTGTTCTGTACACTGTTAGTTTATGCATGTGTAAGGTGTGTCCATGGTATGTATCTGTCATCATAGTATGTAATTGTGCATGTGTGATACTGGCAATATCAGCAGCTGACGTGTGAAAGGCAACTGGTGTACTACTGCACTGTATCATATGCAATATCAATGGCACAGTTGTGCCCACTGACATTAATCTCATCATTTCTGCAGGTCCCTCTGGGGTTACAGCAAGGCAGGCCATCCATACTGGTGAGTGTGTTTAACAATACCTATAATAGTCCTGATAGTGCTAGTAACACTAGTGTAACTCAGTAGTGCTCTGTGTGTATACTGTGGGGTGTGCATGTGTGCAGGTGTGCCTGTGCCCATGTGTGCATGTGTGCAGGTGTGCCTGTGTCCACGTGTGCATGTGTGCATGTGTGCCTGTGTCCACGTGTGCATGTGTGCATGTGTGCATGTGTGCCTGTGTCCACGTGTGCATGTGTGCACGTGTACATGTGACCACGTGTGCATGTGTGCATGTGTCCATGTGTGCATGTGACCACGTGTGCATGTGTGCATGTGTGCATGTGTCCATGTGTGCATGTGTCCATGTGTGCATGTGTGCATGTGTGCATGCGTCCACGTGTGCATGTGTCCACGTGTGCATGTCTGATGTGTGCATGTGTGCATGTGTGCCTGTGTGCATGTGTCCACGTGTGCATGTCTGCATGTGTGCCTGCGTCCATGTGTGCATGTGTGCCTGTGTCCATGTGTGCATGTGTGCATGTGTCCATGTGTGCATGTGTGCATGTGTGCATAAGGGCATCACTGGTAACAATGTCTGGAGACTGTAAACTGTGTTTCCTGTCTTCCTCCCACAGGTTCTGGTGCTGCTCTGGTGTCCTGCAGCAGGGAACCTGAATCTTGTGCCACAGGTACTGGTAATGATGTTATTTGTGTAATGGTACAGGGAGATATGTCAGGGTCCTCCATTGGTCAGCCAATTGACAGTACACAGCTGTCAACCCCATCATTGTGCACAGTCATCCTGCCAGTACATCCTTTGCCATCATTGTCCCAAGGTGATGGACAGGATACAGTGGGCATAGACCAGGGTAATGTGGTACCTGTGGCACATGCATCCCCACACAGCAGCCACGGGCACGGTCCTGCGATGGTACCACACAGACAGTTGCCCATGGGTTCTCGTGGGAGCATCCGTGGGCGTACTGCCTCTGGCCGACGTGCCCAAAGAGGTCTGTCAACCTCAGCTATGTTTTGGACTGTCATGTAGGCACAGTCGCGTATGGAAAGGTACACCAGACAGAGTCTGAGGGAGCTGAGAGCATGTCGCACAGCCATGACTGACAGTATGCGTGACATCGTGGATGCTATCCGTAATTTCACTGATGTCATTGACAGACGTTGTGGGGACATATTACAGCAGTTCCACAACCACATGTCCATGAGCCAGGGCAATGGTGGGCGTTTGCGGCATTGACGTGGCCGTATGCCAGCAACAGCAGCAGCTGGCAGTCATCGCGGACGACAACAGGCCCGCGCATGCCCCCATAGTGCCAGCAGCAGCCCCAGCAATGCTGGGTCTGTGCTGTCATCGGAACGCCCCAGGAGACCACGTGCACGTGGCTCTGGACAGTCCCAACAGGGACCTGTGTCCAGTCAACACACTCCCGCTTCTGATGACAGTACCCAGTCTGGCTTAGCACTGGAAATGGTCCGTAGCACCCCTGCCAGGCACAGGTACCGTGTCCGTGCCCACAGACACTGATCTGTATGACCTGCCAGGTGCAGTCTGTGGCTTTCCACAAACCCCTGTATATGGCAGCCATGAGGTGGAACTGTGTGCGTGCATACACACATGCAAAATGTTAACACCTAGGGTGACCACATACACGCACACACTGCACCAACACTGCCCCACCCTGTACTGCTGCCCCTCACCAGCACACATACACACACATGTCAATTGGTGGTATCAGTGGCTGACTCAGGCATACTGAATTCACACCCTGTGCATATGATGACACTGTGCCACCTCCTGCAATCTCCAACATCATTGCGGGAACAGGTAAACACATTGCTGATGCACAGGGTGACTACATAGAAGTGTATTAGTAGTATCATGTTGGTAACAGTACAGTGTGCTGCTATGACTGTGTGTATATCCCAGCATGCCTGATGCAGTAACTGTATGAATGTCCTGAATTGTTATCTGCACCCATAGTACATACCAAAGTGTAACAGCTGCACATAATTGCATGCCGGTGGTAAGGATGTCAACAGATAGCCGCATACATGGGTAGCACAGGGGGGAAGCTAACACAAGTAGTGATATGCAATGGTGGACATGTACAGTAATGGTGTCAAATTGCCCACAACGACTATGCAATGTGGATGTTTACATGTAGATATGTGTGCAGTACCAATGTAATCCAAATCACAAATAACTATGACATAATATCAGTTCTACCATGGGCATCTGCGCTGTGTATTCCTGGGTACATGTTGATAGTGCCTACATATTTGCATTGTTACTTACTGTTATTGTTACCCCTTCTTTGTTGTACAATGCACTACTTCCAGCCCTGCTTACTGTAGCTTTGTTTGCATGCATGTTCACTTGGGGTTCCCTGGAACACTGCTTACACCTGCAATGCAGAGTTACAGTGCTTCTGTAGACTCCTAGTGACATCTGCATAGCGTATGTCAACTTTACACATGACAGAACGTCACTGTCTGTCCTGTACGCATGTACATTGCCTGTGACACATTGCACATGTCTTACCTGGCATTTACCCACGTGTGCAGTCATATATGCCAGTGCTATGAAACAGTAGCAGTACACCCACACATACACACCTTCAGTATGTTGTTCCTCATTGGCCCTATGTGTTGGTACTCACCATGGCAATCACACTACTAGGGTAGCATGTGCAAAGGTAACCTGTGAATCACCTCTATGGTCCAGTTGTGGTTTATGTGAGTCATGTGGTAATGTCACAGCTGCCACATGTATGCAGTCAGCCATCACCCTTGGCCAGGAACGTACAACACATGTGTGGGATGCCACCACACAGCCAATCTGGGGACTGAGCTCTCTGAACCCAGTAATGCCATACCCTGTCAGGTGGCATGTCATATATACTACATCCTGGACAAACTTCAACCCCAATCCCTGCTGCTACTATTGATAAAACCCCTGAAGATGTTTCTGATAGTTTTGACCAATTTTTTACTGAGACATTTCAAGCCCTAGCTAGCCATCTACCTCCTAGCTCCCCTGGTCCTGAAAGTAGCACCCCTAGAAACCTACTTGCGTTCAGCTTCCAACCAGTCACCACTTCACTCATCCGTACCTTGATTGAAAAAGTAAAACCCACTTCACTTTCTGCTGATCAACTCCCTGCCGAGTACCTACAAAAATCAGCTGATGCTATTGCTTACACCGTCTCAAAACTAATCAAACAAACCATGGTAGAATCTAAATTTCCCACCATCTGGAAAATATCCTATGTAATCCCACTTCACAAAGGAGGCAGCTGTACTGAATTCTCCAGTTATAGGCCAATAGCTATACTCTCTCCACTTGCAAATATTATGGAAACTTTATTCATAGACAATTCATGCACCACCTAATCCAAAATCGCCTTATGGCAGACACTCAGCATGGCTTACCGTCCTCATCACAGCACTACTTCAGGCCTCCTAGCCTTTACTAACACCATAAACCATACTTGTAACAATAATTATATATCCTCAGCCCTCTTTTTGGATCTTTCCAAGGCATACAATATGGTTGATCACCAACTTGTAATCCACACCCTGCAAACATTCTGTCTAGATACTGGAGCCTTCCAATGGTTTCAATCCTACCTGCATGGTCGACAGCAGGCTGGTCTCTGGCAGAACAAACTCATTAAACCTTCTATCTAACACCCTCAGAGTACCACAAGGCTCTATACTAGGGCCCTTGCTGTTCTCCATCTTCATTAACGACCTTTATACTGTCATCCCAAAAGTCAGCTGTATCCAATATGCTGATGACTCTACTCTGATTTGCTCAGCCACATCTCCAGTAGAGTTATGGTCAGCTACCCAGACCACCTTTAATACAATAGAAAACTGGCTTTCTGAACATCATCTGATCCTAAATCCCAAAAAAACTAAACTGCTGTTATTTCACCAACACGTAGGTCTACCGCTTTCACCTTTACCATAAAATCAAATGATGGCACAATAATCTCCCCTGACCCATCTACTAAACTATTAGGTGTCATCATAGACAATAATCTCAAATGTGACCTACATGTTAATCAAACTATCAGAACCATCAATAAAAAACTAGGGTCACTTTACAGAATAAAAGCCTTCCTAACCCCTCCAGCTAAAATTGCCATAGCTCGCTCACACCTTCTTTCAACCCTTCTGTATGCATCCCCTCTACTCTCGAATATGAACAAGACTGTCCTTAACAAACACTCAATTTGCTACAACCACATTGCCAGGTTTGCCACTGGGCTGCCTTTTAGGACACGTCATTGCATCAATCTAAATCAGCTTGGTTGGCTTGAACTACTTAGCCTAATACAGTATAACCAACTGATTATGGCCTATAAAATCCTCTATAATCCGGACAATACTCCTGCACTTCAAATATTATCACCCCCTATAACAATCCTAGGCTGCTTCGATCCTCTAACAAACTACTAATTCAGACTAGCAAAATTAATAACACAGCCGGTGATTCTCTCCTTGTGAACTCTGTAAGTAGATCCTGGAACTCACTTCCAGCTGATATTACCTTACTTTCTACCTTAGGTCAATTTAACACTAGACTCAAACAACATTTGTCACTTAACTGGCTATGTCAATGTATCAAGCCTGGCTAACTCGAATGTGTAAAATCTGTTAACCAGTTTACTGTGTAATTTAATTTAATCCTGACCTGTGCTCAGGACTAACTTTAACCTGTGGAACATGTTTAACTTGCTTACTTATGTAATCTCTGTAAATAATCTGTTTGTAATATGTAATGCTGGTATTATGTAATGCTGTATCTGCTTACCCTTGAGCTTTTCTCCCCGGCCTCCGCTGAAAATGGACATGCATCCAGTCGGACTATCCCGGTCAACAAATGTAAGATAAATAAATAAATAAATAAAAAATATTACAGTGACTACAATACAAGTCAGACATTGACACGCACTGACAGCATGCTGAACACACTGGGGCATACGTGGGGACTCAGAATAGCATCCTGCCTGAGCATCACACACCTCCGCAGCTGGCACACAGGCATATGTTCCGTTGGAACAGAGCACATGCCACACATGGCACACACATCCAGTGTGCCACACACTCACAGCCTGTAGGGCTACACAACACACCTGCTACAGACGTGTCAAGTACCTGTCTTGGGTGCTGCACTGGGGTCCCGCTCAACAGGCTGTATCTGGTGAAGGTCACAGTGATATGCCTCGGGGGCACTATGGTCCACCACAGAACACATGCATACAGGTCAGTCAGAGGCATGGACACATATGACTCACTCATTGACCATGCCAGTATGGCTGACCTGAGACATACCTCCCTGGACTACATGATAGGGAACATAGAATGGATCTCTCAGCATGTGGCACAGGCCAGTATGAGCCTGATCTTGGTTGCCAACATACCCTCACCAGGTATGCTACTACTATATGTGGGAAGGGTGTTGTATGTCTACAATATGCTCAGTCTCCAATGTCATTCATAGGGTATCCGCTGGCTGTCAATGTGTGCTTACATGCTAGGGAAGCCACAATGATGTGCAAGGGTAATCTTGCACGTGACACCAATGGCCTGATGTATATTGGCAAAGCTCCTTGATACACACATACTGCCTTATGCTGCAGGACACGGTTTACATAGCCATCTCCGCGGGTATCACACAGGTTAGGACACTAACAGTGCTGCTACACAACAACAGCAGTGTACACTGCAAGATGCATGCACCGGACACTGTCCTCAGCACGGTGAACTGCAATGTCTGTGCAGTACCAGAGTCCTGATTCATGGCTCACAGGTGTTACCCATCACTGACAGGTTATGCCCCATACCATGCCTGTCGTCCCCTACACATGTAACACACATGGACAGGGGGGTGGTATCCCAAGGCACCACAGATACACACACCTCCAGGTTGTTGGCACAGCACAAAGCATCAGGGCCTAATCATGTGCAGCTAACAGTGTGTCGGACTGCCATCTGGTTCATAGCCTGACACACACAACCTTCCCATACACAGGAAGACCACCTATCCTCCATAACAACACTGGCAATATGACAGTCTCAAGAACTGTCTTTATATGGCTGGACTGCATCCAGCCAAACATTGTGTGTGAGCATTACTGTAGCTACAACACACTAGTTGAGGGGTTCACAGCATGTGGTCACTGAATTGCAGTGGAATGACATGTTACCACTACCACAACAGGTGGGAACATGCAGCACCTGTACATCAACTACATGTACACTATATGGCCCAGACCAGATGTGTATCCCCTGCTGTAGGTATTTTACCATATACACCCACACTGTATAGACACATACCGCGTGCCCCTGCACAGTAAGACACAGTCATATTGGTATACATTGCAAATACCATTTATCCACTCGAGGCATGTGTCAGATATGGTAACTACTGCAGGTCACAGGTATTTATGTGTATGTGTCACACACATACATCATGTGTGCAATGCCATTGCTGGTTTAGGCAATGGCATGCATTGTTATGTACAAAGACCCACACAAGGTCATAATGTGTGACACAACCACATGTGGCAGTTGTGGGTTACCAAAACATACCTATCTGTACTCTGACAATGGTAATAGACACAGTAGCAGAGCGCACTATTGGCATTACTAGCCAACTAGCCCTGTTTGGCTGTGCTGATAGTGTGGTGACATTCCCTGTGTTTACTGGGGGAATATGCAGCATCTGGTGTATTGTAGTATTTACCAAAAGGATCTGTTCTCTCACACTTGCATTTACACACACCCTACTACCCCCACACATGCACACTTGCCATTTGCAGGATTCATACCCCTACCTAACTAAGTCACGACACATGAGAAAGACGCATTAGCGAAGCGCACTATTTGGATTACTAGATAGTCCCTCTTCTCTGGCTGTACTTATAGGGTGCTGACATCATCTGTATTTTGAAAGGGTAATGTGCATCAGGTAGTGTGATCTCCTGATTGCCAAAACTAACATGTTTTTCATACGGAAATGCACACACACAAACTCCCCACATCCAAACACACACACACTTGCCACTTGGAGGTTTCAATCCCCTACCTAAATATGTTATGGTAATTGAGAGTGACACTGTAGCAGGTTGCGCTATTCTGAGTACTGGCAGATGTCTCTTCTCCAGCTGTATGTATAGGGTGCTGTCATCATCACTGTTTGGAAAGGGTAATGTGCATCATGTAGTGTGATCCCCTGATTTCAAAAAAGCACATGTTTTTCATACAGAACTGCACACACACAGAGTCTCCACATCCAAACACACACACGCCATTTACAGGTTTCAAACTCCTACCTAATTATATTATGACACTCGAGAGAAACGCATTAGCAGAGTGCGCTATTCGAATTACGGGGAGGTTTCCCTTCTTCTCCTGTACTTATAGGGTGCTGACATCATCAGTGTTTAGAAAGGGGAATGTGCATCCTGTCGTGTGTTCTCCTAGTTGCCAAAAGGATATTTCCTTCATACAGACTTGCACACACACTAGCCCCTTCTACACATGCTGAGCATTTGCAGGATTCAAACCCCTAGCTAACTATGTTCTGACACTCGAGACGGACACATTAACAGAGTGCGCTATTCGCATTACTGGTAGGCTTCCCTTCTCCTGCTGTACTTACAGGGTGCTGACATCATCTGTGTTTAGAAAGGGGAATGTGCATCCTGTAGTGTGTTCTCCCAGTTGCCAAAAGGGACATTTCCCTAACACAAAATTGCACACACGCTAACCCCACTTCATCCAAACACACACACTTGCCATGTGCACAGTTCAAACCACTACCTAACTATGTTAAGACACTCAAGTCAGATGCATTAGCAGAACGCGCTAATCACATTACTGGAAGGCTTCTCTTCTCCTGCTATACTTATAGGGTGCTGACATCATCAGTGTTTAGAAAGGGGAATGTGCATCCTGTAGTGTGTTCTCCTAGTTGGAAAAAGGGATACTTATTTCATACAGTCTTGAACACACACTAACCCCCTCCACACACACTGAGCATGTACAGGATTCAAACCACTACTTAACTATGTTACGACACTCGAGACGGACGCATTAGCGGAGCATGCTATTCACATTACTGGGAAGTTTCCTTTCTCCTGCTGTACTTATAGGGTGCTGACATCATCAGGGTTTGGAAAGGGGAATGTGCATCCTGTAGTGTGTTTTCCCAGTTGCCAAAAGGGACATTTCCTTCTCACACGCACAAACCCCACCCACACTGAGCATTTGCAGGATTCAAACCCCTACCTAACTACATTATGACACTTGATGGAGACGCATTAGCAGAGCGCACTATCCAAATTACTGGGCATCTGATCTGCACCTGCAGTATTTATAGGGTGCTGACATCTTAATTTCTACAGAGGTATGTACATGTAGTACTACCTGTCAGGTGGGGGATAGCATATATATGCATTTGCAGCCACCTACGTCAGGGTCAGATATGCACATCGCACTGGCAGGTTATGTTCTATACCATGCTTTGTGACCACAGGACCTGTAACACACAACACAACCAGTCCAGAACACCACACCCACATCCAGGACACACACTTAGCTTCCCTGGGAACAGTGCCAGGATATGCAGGTGTTCACATACACCATTCCAGTTGTTAACATCAGGTACAGGCATATTGTGTGTGAGAACTACTCAGGCCACTACCACTTTACCCTACAGCCACTACAATTTGTGGGTCCATGTGCTATGGCAGAACCACACACCACAGCCACATGGGGGAATACATATTGCACCTGTCCATCTGCAACGTGGGTACTCACTGTTCCACACCGGAGGTAGACCACCATTGTTGATATCTGACCATACCCACCTTTCCCTGGACATCCATATCCCATCTCCACCCCCAGGCAAGGTTGTCACTGCACACAAACTGTATTTAGCACAAGCAGACTCTACACTTGTGAAGACTGGGGTGGACGACTTCAGAGGGCCCATGCTGGGGGACTATACTGGCCACTCAGCATAATCCTTGACAATTGCATTCTATGAGCATGTGTACGGTTTGCATTGATCATGCTATCCCACATATATCCATGACTGCTCCACAACAAGACACCTGTCAGCTGTATACCAGCCATATATGCACCGTACAACAGACAGAGTGAGCTAATACATTGCAGAGCTGTAGCCCACAGAGGGAGGACATATGTGAACAGTTCCGGCACGGCACTTCATCCACACATAATCATTACAACACAGTGTTGACAGTGGAATCATCCAGAGAATGCAGATAGGGCTCCCTTCAGTCTGTTATTGACGGACACCTACTGTCAGAGATCCTCAGCAACCCTCTCCCAGCACACACCGACAACATGGCTGTGGCTTAGCACATTCAATCCCTGGGACCTCCACGGTGCCCCTGCTTGACAGAGACACAGCTCACTAGCCTCACATGTTGCCTTCTGTGACCTACTTTACAGTGGCACAGTAGCCTACTGTCCTGGGGATGCAGATGCCAAGCACACTCTGGCTGAGCTGTCATTCCCTAGGGCAACAAGCCTAGTATTGACCTCTACACCCATATGTTCAATTGTCGGATGCACAATATTTGTTGTGCTGTTCTACTGTTTGCAGGTCTTTATTGCCATAGCATTCCCTGTTCCTATGACCAACTTGTGTATCTGTGGAAGATGTTTGCATATGACAGCGATCCACTATATCACTTATGTCTCTGTAGTCATTTACTGTGTGCACTGGGCAGATTGCTGTATTGTGGTTGGTTCCTGGACTGACACGTACAAATACCAGATATGTGTGGCCAACTGTTAAACGGAGATATGGCCTAAGTGTGTGAGCATGCCCAGTTCAGCCTTTCCATGGCATGTTGTCTGACATATGCCTCATTTATCAAAGTGTGCGAGCATGCCCAGTGTGAGCTTTCCATATGTTGCACTCTGAAGTCCACCACATATTTGGGTGTGTGTGAACTTCAACAATATCTCACGTTTATGGTTGTGTGTTGGGTGTCATGTTGTGTACTAACTGGCCAACTGCTTCGTGTCTGCCACAACAGGGATTATACTGTGCCTGCAGGGATTGCATGGGATACTTTGCAGACAGTTCTCAACATACTTTCATAATGACCTAACACTGTAGTACCGTATAGTGTACTGGTTCAGTACTTTCACTGTGGTGGACAGTATCCTGGGCTTTAGTCCTATGACTGTTTGACATCTTCATAGTGAGCACAACAGACTGTGTAGGGGCCAGTTGTGCACATATGACCATGTTGCATTATGTTCAGATATGGACTACCTACACCAGGCTCGTCCAACATTGCTAGTGTATTCCACAACATGGGTGAACATTGGCAAACACTAGCAATGTTCCCTAGGCCATTTCTGATGCTAGTCACAGGGTGTGTTTGTCCTTCAGCACACATTGTAACTGGAGTTTGCCATGACATATGTCATGGTTAGTATACTGTGCCTCCGTCTACCTCTGACATAACAGTGATACCCAGGGTTAGCCTACCATCTCCCATCCACTCATCAGGATTCCTCTTGAGGGGTGTCGATATGTGACTCTCTGGCTGACCTGTACCAGGAGTTTACTGAAGAGTGGGGGTGCCTTCTGTGTTATGGATCATTCTGTACAGCTTGTACTATGTATGTCAGTGCTGGGGTTCAGGTCTCTCATGTGCATAGCTCACTGCCATTCAGATTGTACAAGGTGCAACATGTTCATTCATTCCAGGTTGGACATGGCTTCATACATCAGGCACAGCTTGCCTGTAGCTGGGCAGTATGGCGGTGTGTGGGGCTGCAGTTTGTTTACTCAGGCAACACATGGCATCTGTTCATGCTCTTTGCTACTCCTGGTGGGGTACTGTTGTGGACTTCACAGTTGATGGAGGTGTCTGCTGCAGTATATCCCACAGGGGCTATTGTAGTCACTTGTGACGCTGATGGAGGATGACTGCAGAGCCACAGTGAGTTCCCCTTATCTACATCTGCCAACCTTCATGTTTGGGTGGGTATATAGTATATATTTCTGTGAACACTACAGCCACATGTTTGTCCAGTGCAGGATATCTATCACCTTTTGTACCCAGGTCTCACATTACATGTTAGGTACGTCATGGGTTAACACCTGCGTGGTAATTTGTGGGCACTTACTGTATATCTACGGTGGTTGTCTATACACAGTTTTGCAATTAGCTTGCTGACATGGCTATGGCTCCAGTTGTCTGTTTGTAGGTGGCCCTTTTGTGGGTTGCTTGTGTCAGCTGGGGGTCGGATATGGTGGGCTGTTTGTACTCCTCTACATACATGTTCAGTCACAGTCCTTCCATGTTGGCCTATACCTATGGAACATATATACAGAACGGGAGGGGCCAAGACCAGGCCTTGTGGGATGCCACTCATATCTGCTTTGTAGTCTGACATGGATGCGGCATGTCTGACCATGTCAGTTCTGTCCTTGGTCTGGTTTGCAACCCCTCTACTGACATAGGGGTATATATTTAAGCTGGTGAACATATCCATACTGAACTCGTATGGTATTGTCTAGAAGCATGTGCACGGTCCAGCTACGCTGTGTGGACCACATTGCCCTCATCAATGACTTTAATGACTGCTTCAAATGGGTCACACATGTTTAGGGGCAGGATCTGCAGTTACGACAGCCACACTGTGTGGGGTCCAGTATCAGTAGGTCCACAATAGCCTTCTGTCTGCGGTACATACTGATCCTTTCCATAGCTGTGCAGAACAAGCTTGTCAGGATCCTGGGGTGGCAGTTTGGAGTATCCATTCAGGCAACACCTTTGTTGTGATGGACCACTGTTGTTGTACACTGCTCTTTGGGTACATATCCTGTGGTAAGGCTGACATTGGGCAGTAGTGTGATTTGGCATTCCATTATTCTTGGAGTCCATGTTGGCCTCAGCACAGGACACCATCACATACCTTTGCTGCTGTGTGTTCTGCTTTGCAGATGATGGCTGTTACCTCAGCATCTGCAATGTCAGGGGACCACCAGTCTGCTGGGATAGGTATTTTGCACTCTGGGGGGGGGGTGTTTGCACTGCAGCTGACAGGTTGTATGTTAGTAATATGTGTGTGTGTTTGGTATGTTGTTTGTAATATCTGTGTGATTCGGAGCATATCTGTGGATGCCCAACATGGTTCCTACCATCAGTTGGGTAAGCCTTGTGATTATCCTTAGTGTCCTGTACATTTTGTATCTTCATAGGTTCATGGGTTCATACTAGGCTATACACCCTAGGCCATTAGTAAGCCTAGCCAGAGTGTGTGTGTCTTTCGCCACCCCTTGCTATGATCTATTATGGCCATTTATGAATTTCTTCACTGTGCCTCTGTCTGGTCGTGACACAGTGAGGACCCCCAGTATACATGTACGATCATCCATCCACTTGGCAATATTCCTGTTGAGGGGTGTCAGTGAGGGGCTCTGCCTAACATGGATTGGGATCCTGTTTCTGGGTGTGGGGAGCCCCTGGGTTATGTATCTGTCCCTCCAGCACATCTTATTTCATTATGTGTTGAGGCTGACATCTGTCACTCTCACAGCTTCAATGGCTTTGATTTCCTGTGGTGGAGCATGTCCATTACTCCTGTGTTGGACATGGCCTTGTACAACAGACATACAATGCCTCTGTGTAGGCAGTCTGTGACTGCATTCAGCTGGGGTGTCTACAGCCAGGCAGCATATGACATATATTTCACACCCTTTATCCTGTTGGTGGGGTAACTATGAGGTCTTCCAAACTGCTGCAGGTGTCACATATGGTACATCCCATATGAGTCATTGTACTGGATTATGGGTCTGATAAGGGAACAGTACAGTGGCACAGTGACCTCTGTTGATGTAGATGTGAATCCTTTCATGATACGGTGTCCAGTATCGACAATCTTCCTAGCCATATTGGCATTGTGAGTGTCACATGACAGATTACTGTCGACCTGTGTCCCTAGGTCCCTGATTACTCCTTGCATACATAATGGTTTGCCACCTATGTGGTAATTTGTGTGTACCTTGTCTGGTATTTGGTGGGACATTTATACTGTCCAGTGTCTTCAGGATGTCTGGGTGTAGTTCTTGTGTGCGAGAGTGTGGTCTGTCACATGCTACAGACTGTATAGCAGTTTGGACTACACTTAGGTGCACATGGGTGGTCTCCGCTGCTTTGTGCATTGTCAGTTACCTGGCCATATGGGTGTCTGTGCTTCATATGGATACTCCCCCTCCTTTGATGTTTTGGTGCAGGTGTTGGGGCCATAACACATGATGTGTGGTATAACCTAGTAGTGCTGGTGTGCTATCACTAGGCTTGCAGCAGGCTTTTGTCACTGCACAGACATCGATGTTCTCCATAATGGGGAGTGCCTCAGGGGCATGCATATTGCAGTTTACACATCTGGCATTGGTCAGCATTACCCTTATGTTTCCTACCACTTATGTTTTCTAAGGTGGTGGGTAGTCTTTTTGGCCTTGCCGACATACGGCTCTATGGAGGTGGCAAAGGCCTTATCCAGTAGCCAGACGCACACGGGTAACAGGTGCAAGCCATCCCTGGAACAGCAGCATGGCTTGTCATGCTTGACATCTCAAGCAGACAGACATTAGACCCTCTTGGACTGACAGCTGTAACTGTGCCAGCTGTTAAACATGAGCATTCTGTGTTTGTACTGTGGCATCATTCTTGGTGAGGGTTGGATGCTGCACACAGCCAGTGTCATACCGGCCTGGGGTACATACTCAGAGGGACCATCCATGTCTCTTTTCATGTTGACCAGGGAGGTACATCTCAGGTAATTCACACCAGCATGGACATTGAGTGCATCATATTTCTGCTTGCTTTGGGGTGACCTGTGTACTTGTGTTATGTGGCATTTTGTGGCAGCCTACAGGCAGCTTACTCTAACCTTTCCCTTGTTCAGTCTGGTGAGTGGGACAGCAGTATGTCTGCCTATACAGACACCTATTACAACTGTATCAGGCATGTTGTTTCTCCTTCTGGCCTGTGATTGTTTGGCACACCAGCTTTGCGTACTATTCATTGCATGTGCTATGTTTTAAGGTTGTGGTTGCTTGTGATCTGCTTTGGAGGTTCCTGTTGGTGTGGTGTGTTTGTAATTAAGGACTCCGGGAATATTTGTCTGTGTTTATGTGTTTGGTTTACAGTTGTGGTAGGTCTATGTGGGACTGGGTTTGTGGTGTATGTGGTTACCTTCTCCTCCTGACTAGTTTTGACAGTACTGAGTTGGTGGAGCTCAACCTCTGGTTTGGATACATGGTTGCATCTATCACATATATTTGTATTTATTGGGGGGTGTTGTGGTTGTCTGTGTACTTGGGACTGGTGTCACATTGCCTCTGGATTCACAGATTCTACTTGTTGTGGCTGGACTTAGTGGATTGTATGTGTGGACATATGTTATTGCCATACTACTGGTCAGTGATTACTTCCCTTTTTATGTTTGCTCTATCATGTGGTAGCTTCCTCATTCTCTTGCATGGTTTGGCAATGGCTGGAGTCCAGCATGCCAGATGCCTGCGTGTATGGCATTGTGTGTTGTTGTTATTTGTGATTGCATACTCCAAGCATTCCTGGCTGTGTTCATGGAATGCCTGTATAACATGTTCTGTGGTGTGTCTCATATTCTGCACTTGCACAGGGCCTTTCGTGGATTCAACATCAGTTTGGAGGGCTGCAACCCATGCTTTACACATGTTTTTCACTGTGGTATTCTGGCCAGGGACTGGGGTCAGGATGTGTATATCCAGTGTGATTACTCTATGGTCTGGTCTTACCAGTGAGGGGTACACTTCTCATCTTGCCATCCAGTACACATGTTGCTGATTATCACATCCAGTATGCTTACCCCTCTTATGGGAGTGGTACATTGTTCCTGGGCATTTTGGTTTATGGATTCTGGGAAATTTTCTCCTACTGTGTTGGTGCTAGTATAATGCTCCCAGTGTATGTCTGGGTATTTTCAGTAAAGCAATATAATGTGGTTTGGGGGGCTTGATATATTCATGTATTCCGACATAGGCCAGGTGCAGTTCCTGGTATTAGGACAGTAGTCTGCAGCAGGCTATATACTGGGAGGCGGTTTTAGCCATTGGTATTTGACCATGGCTAATCCATGCTGCTTCTTGTTGTGGTACCAACATGGGGGTGTGGTCATCCTTGACATTTATTGCTAGTCACCCTCCTTTTGTAGCTTGTTCCATGTTTTGTGGCTGTACAGCACAGTATGAGGTGTGACCTGGTAGTGTTAGGGTGCTGATGTGAGCCTTGACCCAGTTCTCTATTACAGGACTGGTATCTACATTCTCCATACTGTGTGCGTTTACACTGCACATATCTTGCTGCTTAGACATCTGGCATTGGGTAGCATTACATCTAGGTTCCTATCCCTTGTGGAACCTATGAAGGTGGGTTTGTGTTTTGAGACTTACCTATTCAGGGCATGCTGTGGGTACTGACAGCCTTTGCCAGTATCCATGGGGCATGGCATGATAGGTGCACGCCACCCCTAGCAGGTGGTGCATCATGTCATGCTCCGCATGTCTTCCCAGCCTGAAACACATTGGCTCCCCTTTGACTAACTGCATTACTTCAGCCAGTTATTGCACTTGATCATCCCATCGTCATTTTGTGGCTTCATGCTTGGTGAGGGTGGATGTTAGTCAGGGTGCTCAGGTGTGCATATAGTACATGGTGTTACATTACTTAACACATGGCATTCATGCCTCAGGTGGTGCTGTAGGGCTGCCTCTGTCGGATGCGCATATTACACTTCCCTGTACATGTTTGTGAGCAGGTCATGTCATTTTAGGCATCCATGTTATTATTTGAGTGAATCACAGGGGGTATCATTCCCAGGGTCCTACTGAGCCAGTGTATGTGCTATGTGTTGCCTCTTTGCCAAGGCCAGGGCATACTGGGCATGCCTCCTTCTGCCTACTGGGGCAGGCTCAGGTTGTTCCTCCTCCGAGTCACGCTCTGCCTGTGATGGCCTTGGCATGAGTGGGGGGCTGTTTGGCCCGGCCCTATGCTGGTCCTGCTGCAGCTGTTTTCGCAAGATCATATTATGTAGCATAGCACATACCATGACAATTTGGGTACATGTAGTTGGTGTGTACTGCAAGGCTCCACCAGATGTGTCCAGACACCGGAACCGTGACTTGAGCAGCCCAAACACATGCTCTATTACATTACGTGTTTGTACATGTGCCTCATTATGGCGTTCCTGTTCAGGTGTGTGTGCGTTTCTGATGGGTGTCATCAGCCACGGCTCCAGTGTATAACCTGCATCCCCCACTAGGTTTCCGTGTGGGATGTCCCCATTGGCAAATGTCTGGTACAGCTGCGTCAAATGCCAGATGTGGGAATCGTGGTAACTCCCAGGGCAGCCAGCACACACACATTCATTATTATGCCCTGGGCATCACACACGACCTGGCAGTTGATGGAGGGGAAGCCCTTGCAGTTAATGTAGGCCCTACCCCGCTCAGCGGCTGGTGCTTTGATGTGTATGTGCGTGCAGTCTATTGCACCCACTGCCTCAGGGTATTCCGCTATTTGCTGGAAGAGACGCATATTGCTGCCCAATACCTCACGGGCATTGGGGAAATATACATGATCACCGACATGTGCTGACATGGCATCCAGAAACTGGTGCAGTACCCTGGAGGCTGATGCCTGTGATATCCCCATCATATTGCCAGTTGGTCTCTGGAAGGTACCTGTTGCTAGTATTCTTAGGCTAACACATACGTTGGTTTCCACTGGGATGGGTACCCCTCTGTTGGTTCTGTGTGTGAGGCGTGGCCTGCACAGCTCAACAATTTGCTGCAGGAGCTCTCTGTCCACTCTATAGCACTCTACTATCTCCAGCTCATGTAACCCGTGGTAGGTGATCCTGGGCCTGTACACTCTTCTCCGTCTCCTCACTCTGGGTTGTCTGGCACCATCTGCATTGTCACCACCCTCAGCAAGTCGCCTATGTCTCATTATGACAGCTATGGCAGCCCCTAACATTTCTGCTCTGAGTGAAGCTTTTTCAGTTTTCACTTCTATTAGCTTACTCCTGGTTTGCAGTGTCTCTTAAGAGAAACATCCTGCACTACTGTTTGCAGAGCTTTAAGTGCTGGACTGGGCTACTATTCTGCCTGTGTAATTGCCTGCTTCTAATTGTTTTCACCTGCTAGCTTCAGCAGTTATCCCTGCTAGCTTCCTATTAATTCTGTTGCTTCCTTTTTCCTCTCTGTTTCCTCAGGGGGGGAGCAATGTGCATACCATCAGAAACACGCTCACAGTGGCTTACACACGCGCACACGTGCTTACACGGTTCAGAATCTACTTATTTGGGTTAAAACGCGCGCACACCCACGCAAACACTGTTACACGTCTGCCAACAGCCTCCAACATACTCAGCCTGCCCTACACGTGCGCACACCAGCGCAAACAGTGTTAAACATCTCCCAACATGCTCCCACATGCTCAGTCTGCCTTACACGCGTGCACACTGCCCTACTCGTGCTTCATGGAGCGCTCCGCGCATGTGCACCAGCAAGAAACTTTGGTGTAAGTAACAGTGTACACCTTCCATTTCTTGACTTTCCATGACTTATCTAGTGGCACACCTCTTTCCATGATCTGTGTCTGTCATCTGTCATGTTACACTAACCTCCAATGAACTGCATTTCTTTCTACCATTCCCCCCTGTGATGTAACCTATCTCCTACTCTATTCCTCCCCCTTATGTATCTCTTACACTACTCAGACTGTGCTCATTTGCTATGTGACTGTGAGATTCAGTATCCTAACCCTCATTTACATGAGATTGCCTACTAATGCTTAGTTACATGTCGTAGACTCAGCTTCCCCCCTTAGCAACCACTACACGGTGGCCATGTTGTTTTTGGTCTGCTGGTCCCTGCATTGTCATTCCATGTATTGCATAAAACCCACATTTGTGGGTTTATAACCTTCATTTTTATGTTTTATACAGCGCAGCCCGTTTGCGCGGGGCTGCGCTGGGTTTAAACATCAGCGATCGCTGAAAAAAGAAAATTATATTTTTAATATTTTTGCATCGGGTTATCTTGCCAATGGCCACATATTTGGCCATTGGCATGCTGCCTGAGTCATATGCACCCTTTCTTTGGAGCTGACATGGCTCCGTTGTGGAATTTGCAGAAACGTACTCAGTTGTCAACTGAGTACATTTCTGCAGCTAAAACCTCTCTTACATGGACTGGTTTCTGCTTCTTGGATCGCTAATATACCTCATTTGCATACCTTTCGGCTGCAAGTGAGGTATTTAGCATGTCCACGCCCAGTCCGTGTAAGGGACATTTTAGCTGGTCTCTTACACGGAGTTTAGGGCTGTTCCTGGATCGCAAGGCTTGCATGGAGTGTTGCACGTCTCTTACACTCCGTGCAAGCCTTCGTGAATCCTGCTCACTGTCTATATACCTGTCATCCTCCCAATGTACAACCCCCCACTCATGCCAGTGGTGAGGACTGAGGCTCCTTCATTACTGGTTCAGTGGTGGAACATCACAGAGAGTCTTTCTTGACCAGGATGGGCACCCCACAGGTACTAGTCATGATATCCAAACAAGTTTCACTTGTATTTTTAGTGTATTGTTAACTACATGTCACATTTTATTGGCTTTTTCAAGTCAAGTGACTTTTTAGCTTTTCTCTTTAAGGCAACATAATTGTTTTTACTTAAACACTAATGAAATCACAGTAAGGAATATAAAAGCACTAAACTGAAATCCACTTACACAGTGTAGAGGGATCTCTCGGACTGCACCCCAGACAACTTGTGTTCTAGTAGCAACACCTATCTACTCTCAGATGGTTATGTTTCCTGGGAATCTACAGATGTATAGACTGTGTGATGCTAACACTGACATGCCCAATGGTGTTTTATGCACATTGGTCAAATGAAATTCATAATGCACAGTATGGTCAAAATCATAGCTACATATTGTATAGATCAGTCATAAGTTATTACTGATCTTATAGTAAACTGAGACATGTTTTTTGTTAGGAATGTGTAAATATTTTCATGAGTGTCATCAGTTATATAACTCTTTTTCATACAGTTTCCACACTTACATTTTTAATACTACAGATACAAGATTTATCCTTGGGGGTGTCTCTGTCTAATGCTAATAACACACAACCATTACATGGTTAAGTAAAGGTTGTGGATTTTTGCAAGCATCAATATCATTTCATCTTCGTATGTGTTTAGATTCTACACTTAGCTAGTGAGTGTGTGTGTGTGTGTGTGTGTGTGTGTGTGTGTGTGTGTGTGTGTGTGTGTGTGTGTGTGTGTGTGTGTGTGTGTGTGTGTGTGTGTGTGTGCATGTGTCCTCATAACCACAGCCATGACATATTATGCAAGCCTACATCTGACACCACTATATGGAGCTGGTGGTTCTCCCACAGACTCCTCATCTGTATTTGCTGCAGCTGATGGCCCTGCCTGTGGGCCTGGAAACTGGGGTCTTACTCCTTGTTGTCCTTGCTGAAGCTGTTTTCTGAGAATTCTATTGCACGACATGGCACAGACTGTGAGCATTTGGGCAAAGGTAGTTGGGTCATACTGCAGGGCACCTCTTGATGCATCAAGACACAAGAACCTTGATTTCAGCAGGCCAAATATATGCTCTTGTGTCTTGACACATCAACAGGTGCCCTGCAGTATGACCCAACTACCTTTGCCCAAATGCTCACAGTGATATTTCTAGTTTAAGCATGGACATCATTGTAACCTCGATCAGCGGGTTTGTGTGGGTTTCTCACAGATATCATGAGCCAAGGTTCCAGGGCATAACCTGCATCCACCCAAAATGATGTCCTCATGGAAATTCACCCATAGCAAACCTTGTGTACAGGACACAAGTGTTGTCATATATTTGAATCATGAAATCCGTCTGGATTACCTGCACACACACACACACACACACACACACACACACACACACACACACACACACACACAAACACATTGTAGATGACCCCTTGAGCATTAAAGACAACTGACCATTTATAGAGTGGTATCCTTTCCTGTTAATGTACCTCTTTCCCTTTACGATTGTGGGACTTTTATTTCTATGTGTGTGTCATCTATGGCTCCCAAAACATCAGGGAAATGTGCTTTTGCATTAAAATTCTCTGGGGTATGTGGAAGATATTTATGATCCCTTGCATGCTACATCATTGCATTTAGAAATGTAAGTAAACTTCTAGAAGCTGAAGCCTGTGATGTGCTTAATATACCACCTGTCTGTCTCCAGAAAATACCTATATCTACTATATGTAATGTTACACCTACATTTGTTTCTACTGGAAAGGGTTTTCCATGATTACCCCAGGGCCTTAGGTGAGGACATCAGAGGTTTCGTATTTCCTCTTGTCTTTCTCTGACAACCCTGTATCACTCTACAGTTTCTGTATCATGCAGTCCATGATAAGTCAGAGTATAAACACCCTTCCTCTTCTCAGCCAAGGTCTGGCAGCAGCAGCAGCAGCAACAGCACCTTGAATTCAAGTGTCTTGCACATATAGGTTAATGATGACAGCAGTACCCTAGCATTTTTCCTAAGTCTAATTGTGCCTGTATTCTAAACAGTTTTGGATTTCAGGGCAAAAGGGAACATAGTGTACATGCTCATTTCATATGCTCATGAATAGTTCTGCCATGTTGAATTGCTTAATTAGCATACAGTTCAGCTACTTATGCCTACATTAGTATGTCCTGGCACTTACCTTTGTTTTAAGGATCTGCACTAAGTGCAGAGCTGTTTAATGAATACCAAATAGTGCTATTGTGCACACAATTGCACGACTAAGTGTAGGCATTCATAAATCCAGTCCATGGTGTTGCGGTTCTCATTCAGATGTGTCAAAATTTATATGATTTAAATAATATTGTAAATACTATCGCAGTATGATGTGTTATTATTATGTCTTGTAAATAACATTGCAAATACTGTGGTACAGGAAATGTGCTTCAATGTTAGAAAGGTGGGTATGTCTCTCTATTAGGGAGACAGGTTCCTCTAAACATTGCTGGTAATAAACAATTGCTAATTGCTTGCTAATTTAACAAACAATTACCTTGATAAAGTAATGTACAAACAAAATGGGTATTGACCCTAGAGATGTGGGAAGCTGGCTTCTCAATTCAAGGAGAGTTACAACCTAAAGGAGAATGAGATGGGGAAATTCTGCAGAGAATCCTGCGGCAAGAAAGCTGTCAGAATTTCTTTTGGGACTACACCTCAATTGGTATGAGACAGTGCAGAATTTAAATATGCATGTATATGTCTGTGTGTGTGTCTGTGTGTGTCTGTGTGTGTGTGTGTGTGTGTGTGTGTGTGTGTGTGTGTGTGTGTGTGTGTGTGTGTGTGCACGCACATGTTTTTATTTTCATCCTAAAGAGCTTGCACCAGCAAATTATTATTTTGACTCCATTACTTTAAAAAAAAGTAATTTTTTTTCTCTGTAGATATATAGATTAGTACTAGGCTAACTCCCCCTGAGGGCCATTTTAAGCCTAGCCAATTACCACATGCAAAAATCAAACCCTGCATCTTGTGTCTGTAAGGTAAACACTTTAACCTCCCAGTGTGTGTGTGTGTGTGTGTGTGTGTGTGTGTGTGTGTGTGTGTGTGTGTGTGTGTGTGTGTGTGTGTGTGTGTGTGTGTGTGTGTGTGTGTGTGTGTGTGTGTGTGTGTGTGTGTGTGTGTGTGTGTGTGTGTGTGTGTGTGTGTGTGTGTGTGTTTGTGTATATCTATATATATATAAATATATATTTATGTGTGTGTGTGTGTGTGTGTGTGTGTGTGTGTGCATACATCCCATGTTATATATCTTTATATATGTGTGTGTGTGTGTGTGTGTGTTTATGTGTGTGTGTGTTGCCCATCATAGATCAAATTTCACCTCCATTTACATATACAGATGTGCAAGATCAACAGTCCTCAGAGTATTGGGGTATGGCCTTTCCCTTGGGATTTTGAGATCTTGGAGCTAGTATATATAATTAGCAAGGGATGCTTGCATGGTCTGAGGATTATCCTCAAAGCATGCGTTGCGACATGTCAATGTGTTTTTATCAATGTAAGTGTGTCAATGTTAATCTCCTCAATGTTTACACAGATCAGTTATTAATATATATATATATATATATATATATATATATATATATATATATATATATACACACACATATATATATATATATATATATATATATATACATATATATATATATATATATATATATATAGATATATATACACACACACACACACATAAGTAAATCTGTATCAATATATATATATAGATATATATATAGATATAGATATAGATATATAGTGTGATCTTGGCATTGGCATATATAATATGCATGGGGTATGGAGGTACAGTTGGGCTTGCCCCCTTGCAAAAATGCATTTTTTTTCATTCCATTTTCTGAAAAACTTTATCGTCTGACTTAAACCCATACACACACACACGCACACACATATGTATGTATATATATATATATATATATATATATATATATATATATATATATATATGGGTCTACTTCATTTAAACAAAAGACCACTTCGCCGACACTCACTTAAGTGAGATCATATCAACGACAAGTGAAATTGCCGAAGAATCGTTTCACCGACCATCAATATCACGACTTTGACATAACCGACTTTTAAATTGAATAAAAAATAAATTGCAGTATCTGTTGGATTACCGGCACTTTGTTAACAAGACAATGACTTCATTTAGTGCTTTCATCTCCCTTCACTCTCAGAGACTTCTTCAGAGTAAAATTCATTGTTCATTATATACATTAAATGCCCACTCTTGGGATACATAACCCAACAACATCCAATCTAAGTTAAGAAGCCTAGTCACTTGATAAAATAGGCTAAATTAAAGAAAAAGCCTAATCACATGACAAAATAGACTAAATTAAAGAGAAATAAAACTTCTACAAAAATTCTAAAAAAAGTCAGTCCCCAGGATTCACGAAGCCTCCGTGTAAGAGTTATAACTCTTACACGGAGGCTGCAGTTAAACAGAGTGATGTCAGCATGCTCTGCATATTCATGAGAGCATACTGAATCACACCTAAGTGTAACACGGTCCGTGTAAGACAGTAGGGGGCGTGTCCGTAGGCTGAGCCCTGCAAGCGGACACGCCCCCAGAAGTCTAAAAGTGCCCAAAGTAGACACCCACAACAGAGTCCACAGAAATGTGAATAAACACAACACAACACATGGCCCTACAGACCATAAACATATAAAAGAAATATAAATGAACATGTCATATTTTTTTTAAATTGTAAAGATGTTTAACCGTGGTGCGCTTTTTTTGGCGTGCCCGTAGCGCAGCTACAGTTAGCAGTCGATGGGAAAGCATATAAGAACTAAATATGCCAAATAAACCAGGAAGCAATAGCGTAGCGGTAGAGATGCCGGCTGCAGAGCAGGAATTCATGGTTCGAGCCCCCACAACACAAATTTTTTTTTCTGCAAAATAAGCAGGAAACAAGTCCCTGACACATATGTACACATAAAACCAGAATATATGTAAAATGCAATGAAATATCCCATTTATATTGAATAAATGTGAGCTAAGAAATGAATATAAACTGTCAGATGTGCCCATAGCTGAGCTACAGTAGAACGGAGTAAGTGTATGTGCCCGTAGATAAGCATTGGTCCAACTGGTGCAAACTGAGTGCCCGTAGTTGAGCAGTGGTTTACCATGCTAAATATATGTGCTCCTAACTGAGCTGAGCGGAATATGCGTGCCGATAGCCAAATGAGGCTTAAAGCAGCGTACCCCGTTTGCGGAGCTGCGCACAGCATAAACGAGCTAACCGACGGGCAACGTTGAGCAAGCCGTATCAAAACTGCCTTTACACAGACACACCCCTCAACATGTCTAGACAGTCATGAAAAATAAAAAGCAGTGGCCAGGTTCGAACCCAGGATACTATACACCATAGTCAAGGTACAGAACCACTAAGCCATGACAGCAGTACTCAGAAATGCAATATTAGCTCATATATAGGAATGAATACAAACTACAGCATGACAATGCAGGTTTACTGAAGTTGATACAATTCCAAACTGGCCAATCACAGATATGTGCGGGAAAAACGGACTATATAAGCCCCATAGGCGGGAATACCCAGCATAAACGATTGTAGAACAGACCTGCAGGCAGAATGTCAGGTGTAGGTGAGGGTAGTCGCTTTTGAGCGCAGAGGTGGGGTGTTGAGGAGTCCAGGTACATGGCCTGGCTCCTAGTCCACAACCATGAGGCCCAACTCATGCAGGGCCAGGTCCTCTGGGGAGCGTACAGGGCTGAGGCATGGGACCAGTTGGCTCATGAACTCACCAGTGCCACAGGAATTCCAAGGACAGGTGAGCAGGTCCGTCACCACCATGCGGACCTGAAGAGACGCAAGCAGGACCAACTGAAACTTTGGATCCAGGAGGCCCGGCAATCACCCAATGCCCCACCACTGAGTAAGTAACAATTAATTATGTATGTAGAAAGTTAAACTACCTGAAATATGGAGATGTGTATTCCAATATTACTTCATTTATATTACAGCTGCAGGTGTCCGTTCTGCGAACCGCAGAGCCTATGCCGATAGGCTGGTGCGGTTGCGCCACCAGGCAGGTCAGTAATCCACTACTAGTAACTGTAAAGATTTATAAATGTATGCCAGTCAGCAAAAGAGTGCAGTGTAGCCAGGAAGGAATTAAATCTGAAAGTAACAGTGTGAAAGTGTATGCAAGTATTGCCTGATTACAACAGTTCCCAGCCTGTAAGTGTAAACTAAACATGACACTGTCCAACATATATTTTTGAGTAAAACTGCCCTGCCTGTAAGAAAATAGTACACAACCTGCAGCAGCATGTAAAGTATAACTGCAGAAGAGGATGAAATCACATGTGTGAAATATATCCCTGTGGAAATACTGAAACATGACAGAAGGTGAGACTGCTGGAAAGAACTGTAATAACTGTAGTTAAAACATGTCAATAAAGCCTAGAAGTACCAGTCTGAATAGTAACATGAAAGCAAATGAGAGAGTGTGAGAAAGTGTCAGGAATACAGCAATACAGTAGTTATAACCCCTGAATAAACCATACTGCAGTTAGGACAGAATTAAATGCATGTGAGACTCAGAACCAAACAGCAAAATCTGTTCAAAGTGTTGCTGCATGTGGAATGTGTACACCAACATCTGGATATGTTTCTCCCAGTCTGAAATACGCAGATAGGATGATTGTCAGATATACCAAACATCCACACTTGTCCACAAGTATATCAAGCACAGGTAAAAGGATGATGTATCTGAACAAAGCTCGATATGAATGTCTATGAACAGCAATAAAATGTAGATTGATGTTGCAGTAACAGTTCCATCTGCAAGGTTAAGTAGTTAACATATAGGACACTGTAGTTAGAACAGTAGTGTGTATATAACTGTAGCTATTAGAAATGTACAGCATATGTATTTGTATTCGAAGGTGTTAATATTACTTTATTTACCCCACCCTCTAACCACCTATAACCCATTCCACGTGAAAATGGTATGTGCAATCACAATTACCACCCCTGGACGTCTGTCCTGTTGGGTCATATATATTTGCATGTCTGTTGATGCATCTGCCCTGTTCATACATCCACACCTGATGGCCTGTTGCCATCAGTCAACCCTGCATGTTGTTGGACTGTGTATTACTGTTCAAATTATGCATGTGTTATGCACGCTGTTCAATGGTGTGAATATCTGGGTGTTTGCTTAATGGGAATACTAATGCATGCTGTTACAACTAATTGTGAATGGTACTAAATGTCACTAACCCAAACTGTCATGACATAATGCAAAACATAGAACGACAGGGAAGGCGGGTTTCAGCGGACCCACCTCTCCCACCTCAGCTGGCGAGTGCACCTGGCACTAGTGCCGAGTCCGGACCCTCCTCCGGTGGCCCTGTGCCACCTGCGGGTGGAAGCGCTGCAGGGGATGGGGTTCGCCCCCCCTCTGCAAGTGTGGCCAGAGGAGATCCACCACTCACCCTCTGTAACGTCCAGACTGTGGTGCGTAGGGAGATTCGGGACTCTGTCCTTGAGCCCCTACGCCAGCTCGAGGCACGGGTGGCGCAACTAACGGGCATGCCCGTTGCCCCGCCTACACAGCCCCCAGCACAGCCCCGTCCTGGGCAGTGAAGGAACAGTGGCAACTGCCTATGGGTGGGGATATCAGTTCCACTGTTGCCATCTGTGGGCTCATGGGCTCTGGATATCCAAACCTCCGTCCCCGTCAATTGTGTAACCACCCCACACGTGACATACACGCCCTGTATGCGTCTTGTTTGTCTTGTCTGTTAACCTACCCAACCTACCTCCCCAGCTGTACCGACTACCTTCACCTGACATACCACTCTCACCTGAAAAAAATAAAAAAAAAGGGCACTCTGTACCCACAAAAAATTATGCCCCATACATAGCTGCCCATTCGCACACATGTCTACTGGACATGGAACCTATCAATTCCAATTGGCTGTACAACAAGTATTATTGTTGTCCTGACACCTCTCTCAGGGGTGGAAGGTTTCAAATGTCACACCAATTTACATACATATGCACAGCTGTTGCTGCTGAAGAAATGGGCAGCTATGGGCCTTACCTACATCCCTCCTGCACATCCCAAGCTTGTTTCCCTACTGTCTTACCCTCTTTGTGACCCCTTTTTCACCACTTTCCTGTCTCCCCATTTTCTTTTCTTTCAAGGAAAATAGCGCGGGTGTGCGCAAGAGTAAGCACGTTTAAGTGGTTGTAAGCAGGTGTGCGCTTGTGTGCGCGGAGCTAACCACCAGTGCGCATGCGTGAGCTCCGCGCAAACCAGCGCTAACCTGGTTACAACTGCTTAAAAGTGCCTTAGGCACTTTGATTGACAGGTCTTGTACTCAGTTCAAATGAAAAATAAAATCCCACTGTGAGTCCCGAACCCAGGACCTTGGTAACTATAGTCTGCATGACTTACCACTAAGCCATGACTCTTATAGAGAAATATTGTGCTAAAGTAAATATATCATTTAACAGTAGGAATGAATGTAAAGGGAATAGAGATGTGTAGTACACAAAGCATGACATTTAGAATCACAAACAAAACTGGTGGATTTCCATAATAGTAGTGCGTGAACAGAAACAGCCATGCTAGTTGGAAGCTAGTAGGTAATAATGTCACCATAGCACCTTGCAAGACACACACATACTCACAGCAGGATAAGCACTGCCCATACCCCACAACCTCTTACAGGAACACATCCGGACCAAGTAATAAAATATGTGGAGCAAAGGCCCAAAACCAGCGACACATTACAAATAAAGTTACAACAAACACAGACAGTTCTGAAAGTAACAGGGTCCACACCTTGTGGGATGTTTGGAAGGGTATGCAGTCTGGAACTTGAATGTTTGTCACCATATTCTGACTTGAGCCCAGACTGACTTGCCAGATAAAGGTGTGCATGAGATATTGACCAAATTATGAGGCAGAAATGTGGACAGCCTGCAAATATCTGTACACATGACGGGTCCAACACCACCATATTTGAATAGTTAAGAACCTAGACATAGCAACAGTGAATGTCTTACAGGGATGCCCCACAGACCCCATGTGAAATGTACAAACAGAAGGCAGAAAGGTGTAACACATGCAATGGTAAATATGGAGTCCGGAAAGTATTCACCACTCGCACGGCAGAAAAAGTGTAGTAATACATATGCTCATGCTAACCCACAGTCACAACTGCAGCATACCAGACATTTTAATGGGTGTACCCCACTGATATGTACCATTCCATGAGGCACATAACTGATAAACCTGAAGGTCTCTGTGGCCTGCTTAGCAGCATACTCAAATACCCTAATAGATGTCAAGGCCCACACCATGGCCAGACCACACTGCATGCTGTAACACCCTAGCAGATATAGCAAGCATTCCAATGTGTGAATGTACATGGAAAATAGAAAAGCTACAGCAGCACACTACAGTCAAGACACCTAGCAGGTATACAAGTAGTGACTGTAAAGGGCAACTATTGAAGACTTAGCAACAGAGTGCAAGCAAATGTGAAAGGAAAGCACACACACACACACACACACACACACACACACATTAACAATAGTAGTAGTTGTAGTTGTCAGTGTACATACACAGTTAGTACAGGAAACTGGAGAAAGGAATGGAGGAATGTTAATCTACAACACACCTGGAAATATGAGAGAGATACCAACCTTTACACTCACAGAACATTGTCCACAGCATAACAGCATGGTCCCTGCCCTTAACATCTGAAAGGGCTACGCCTATCTCACACACCTTTTTATAGCACTGTTCTGAAATCACAGTGAGAACTGCAATCAGTACACAACTGGCTGCATGCAATTAGCAAATGCTGGCTAACAATTGGTGCAGAGGCCATCACATGGGCATATGCAGATACCTACAAAGTATGCTGTACTCCATGTCCACGCATGCAATACTTTCATTGCACCCTGAGAAGGACGTGAGAGACAGACAGAGAGAGAGAGAGAGAGAGAGAGAGAGAGAGAGAAAACTGCAATTAAGCAGACAGAAACGAATTGTTCAGCAACAGCTACCTGAAAGCTGACAACTGGGAAGTGGAGCAGCAGGACAGAGAACCAGACAGCAGCAGAAGCAGCTGTGACAAACACAGGTAATGTAAAGTAATACTATAAAGGTCTACATACTGTGAACCCTCCATATGTGTCATTGGTCTGTATCCATATGTATATGAAGATGTGTAAAGGGCAGGAGACATACAGCAACTATCAGTGAAGGCTGTACATACATTTGTATGTGAGAGCATGTATGTGCACATATCAATGTTGTTTTATTGTAGGTTGTAGTGCCATGTACAAATTAGGTTACACAGCTATGTATGTGTAGCAGCATGTTAGTGTGTGTATACAGTATGGCAGACAAATATGTTGATATACCTGTCTAACATATGGATATGTATGTATGTCAACATATGTATGTGTATATATATATATATGTATATATATATATATATATATATATATATATATATATATATATATATATATATATGATATGCATATATGTATACATACATAGGGAGAGAGATGTAGGAATACATAGACAGATGTCAATAGAATATTGTACCAACATATCTATGTAATGCACACATGCAGATATAGATATATGTAGATACATATACATAGACAGACTGATCTGACTACCTACAGGTATGATTGTATATGATGACCTGCAACACAGCCTGTCCCACCCCTCTGTCACTCACACCCCCTCCACATCTATGGCAATATATGTACATCAATATATATGTGTATATGTATACAGATATATATATATATATATATATATATATATATATATAGATATATCTATATACATATAGATATATCTATATACATATATATATATATATATATAGAGAGAGAGAGAGAGATGTATATAAAGTCTGAGTGAGGCACATGTGTACAGATGTATTGCAACAGGTGCCTGGTGACAAAGGCATGGAGTGAACACCAGTGTCAAATCCGGAGTATCATACCACATTCCAGATCACCCACACCAGTAACCACCAGATATGTGATTGGCCGCCCACCACTGCATGTGTCAGGGGTGAGCAGGGTCAGAAATGTGTAGAATAGTGGCCCCAATGATAGTCACAGTGGCACACCATCCCTGGAATACCTGCACATGGTATGTGTCCGCAGACATGGTGAGTCAGGTATGGACATGTAGGTCGGTGTACCCCCCACACCACATAATGGATGCCATGGTATGGACCTCACATTACAGCAACAGATATGGAGAAGGACACAGTGACATGTACAACACTGTGACAACGCACTCAAACATTACCAATGCACAATGACTGACAACACCACAGAGTACACATATGCTACCCACATAGAGGTTACCACTCCCAGATTTACATATGGAGGTCACACCCATGACAGATGTCCAACAACCATAGTAACACCTCCCACCGTCCACAACCTACATGTCTGCTGAGTGTCATCCGTGCCACTGCAATAGTGTGCACATGTGGAGGTAAGAGTTCCTACTCACAGATAAGACACACCCTGCAATAAACCACACAGTGTTAAGAAGCGAGACTCCCCATGAGTACATGTCACACATACCCCTGCTGAATGTTAGTCAGATAGGTAATATGCCATATGAGTCACCCTGTGTAACTGTGTGACAGCAGCAGTTACCATCACACCACATGTGTCACAATGGTCAGGGTAGCAGAACAGTACGCTGCTGTAGACACAGGGGCAATAGCATATTGTATAGTATTGTATTGTAATGTAATGTATTGTGTTGTATTGTAAGGTGCCTCCTTCATGGAGTGGAACCACTGCTGCTGTGCACCAGTGTACAGGTACATATCCTGTAGTCAGGCCAGTGTTACATAGCACTCCTATATGTGTGTTTAGCTCCTGTCAGAGGTTATGTAGCATGCAACTGGGGATACCATCAGGTCCCATCCATGTTGTGTATTCTGCTGTCCTGCGGGTGTCTCTCACCTGGACATCTGTGATGACGGGGAGGTTACAGTCAGCTGGGATAACTATGCCTTATTACAGGGGAGAGGGTGGGGTGACACCTGCAATGAACCTGTCCGCCACAATGTTGTCGATATCTGTGGTGTCAGTGAAATATGTGTTGTGTACTACCTATGGGCATAGAGGATGGCTCCTGACCAGGTTGCTAACATAACTGAGGAAGGCCTCCTGGTCATCTGTAGTGTCACTCTTGAATTCCCTCTCAACGTTGCCCATGTAGTCAGTATGATGGGAAATAGATCCTTACCAGTGCTGCTCAGACATGCCCTCCCTTCAGTGAATGATGCTCTGTCTTGCAGTAGCTTCCATCTTCTGTAATACAATCTGTCTATGGCTGGGGTCCACCAGACAGGATGCTGTCCCTTTGTGGAGAGTGTCTTGGTCAGATATTGGATTGCATGATCCATGCATTCTTGGAGATGTCTGTAGAAAGCAATTGTGTAGGGGTCACCATTGTGGGTTGTATCTGCCACTGGCCCAGTGGGCTGTAAGGATACCATATCACTGTTACAAAGTGTAAAGTTTGTATCTGTAATGTTATGCACTATAGTCATCTGTGTTGGTGGTGGAGGTGGGATATGTATATCCAGGGCAATCAGTGTGTGGTCAGCCCACAGTAGTTGCCGATGTAGGCCATACAGTACCTAGATACAAACCTCCAGAGTGAGGAGGTGCTTCTGACCTGAATCGGTGTTCTGACTGCTGGTGTTTGGTAGGATGTCGTATGGCGTCTGCCAGGTACTGTTGCACAGTTGCTGGCCGAGCACTGATACCTGGCCATATACATGTGTATCCACCAATAGACAGACAGATGCTACATATGTGAGATATGTTGTATCATAACAGTCGAGTAGCATGTGTAGTATGTATGCCAAAGTCTGCTGACATATATTGCTGATACCAGGTTATTTTCTTTCTCAGGTACATGGCCCACCCGCGGAACCCCACCTACTCCACAGCTGAGGATGAGGAGATACACCAGAGCCTGGTGTGGGACTATGCAATACTCTTTTCCCACACCAGCCAGAATCAGCAGGAGAGGGCTGCACTGTGGCAAGACCTTGTCCGTCGGGTAAATGATATAGGCATGCATAATAGGACATATGAGCAGGTACGACATCACTGCAGTGATTTAATCAGACATGTCCGTCAGCGTGCGTCAGATATCCACAGGCAACAGGTCGCCGCAGGTGGTGGGGTGGTTACACATCCCCCACTCACCAGACTGGAGGGACTACTCCTGAGTGTAGTGGCTCCAGTCCACCAGCAACAACAACAGCAGCAGACATGCATCATGATGGAGGCTGGAGCCACACAGCAGCAAGACGGTGAATGAGCAGGAAATATGTCATATGTATAGTTGACTGTTGTGTACACTGGTAGTTAATGCATGTGTGAGGTGTGTCCTTGGTTTGTAGCTGTCACCATAGTATTTATTGTGCAAGTGTGATATCCTCAATATTAGCTGCCGACCTGTGAAAGGCGACTGTTGTACTCCTGACCTGTATCATACTCAGTAACAATGGCACAGTTGTGCCCACTGACATTAGTTTCTTCATGTCTGCAGGACCCTCTGGTATAACTGCAATGCAGCCTATCCATGTTGGTGAGTGTGTATTAACAATTCCTGTAATAGTGTTGATAGTAATAGTACTATTTGGCTCACTTAGTAGTGCTCTATGTATGCATGTAGGTGTGTCTGTGTCTGTGTGTTGATATCACGCATACTGAGTACTGTACAATTGTGTGAAACTGTGTGCATGTGTGCATGTGTGCACCTGTGCACGTGTGCATGTGTGCATGTGTTTACCTGTGCACGTGTGCATGTGTGCACCTGTGCATGTGTGCATGTGTGCATGTGTACATGTGTGCATGTGTACATGTGTGCATGTGTGCACCTGTGCATGTGTGCATGTGTGCATGTGTGCATGTGTGCATGTGTGCATGTGTGCACCTGTGCATGTGTGCATCGCTGGTAATGTGTAGACATTGTAAACTGTGTTTCCTGTTTCCTTCCCACAGGTTCTGTTGCTGCTCTGGTGTCATGTAGCAGGGAACCTGAGTCAGGTGCCGTGGGTACTGATAATGATGACATTGGTGTAATGGCACAGGAAGGTATGCCAGGGTCCGCCATTGGTCAGCCAATTGACAGTACACAGCTGTTGACCCCATCAATGCGCACAGTTATCCTGCCAATACACCCTTGTCACCACTGTCCCTAGGTGATGGACAGCATACAGTGGGCATTGACCAGGGTAATGTGGTATCTGTGGCACATGCTTCCCCACACAGCAGCCATGGGCATGGCCCAGAGATGGTACCACACAGACAGATGTCCAGGGGTTCTCGTGGGAGCATCCATGGGCGTACTGCCCCTGTCAGACGTGCCCACAGAGGTCTTACAACCTCGGCTATGTTTCGGACTGTCATGCAGGCACAGTCATGTATGGAACGGTACACCAGACAGGGTCTGAGGGGGCTGGCAGCATGTCGCACAGCCATGACTGACAGTATGCATGACATTGCGGCTGCCATCCGTGATTTCACCAATGTCGTAGACAGACGTTGTGGGGACATATTAGACCGGTTCCACAACTACATGTCCATGAGCCAGGGTGATGGTGGGCGGTTGAGGCGTTGACGTGGCCGTATGCCAGCAACAGCAGCAGCTGGCAGTCGGCGCGGACGACAACAGGGCCGCAGCCGCCCCCGTAGTGCCAGCAGCAGCCCCAGCAATGCTGGGTCTGTGCTGTCATCAGACCGCCCCAGGAGACCACGTGCACGTGGCTCTGGCCAGGCCCGACAGGGATCTGTGTCCAGTCAACGAACACCTGCTTCTGATGACAGTACCCAGTCTGGGTTGGTACCAGATACGGTCCGTAGCACCCCTGCAAGGCACAGGTACCGTGTCCGTGGCCAGAGACACTGATCTGTATGACCTGGCAGGTACAGTCTGTGGCTGTCCACAAACACCAGTATATGGCAGCCATGAGGTGGAACTGTGTGCATCCATACACACATGCAAATTGACAACACCTAGGGCTACCACATACACGCACACACTGCATCAACATTGCCCCACCTTCTACTGCTGTCCCTCACCAACACACATACACATACATGTCAATTGGTAGTATGGGTGTCTGACTCAGGCATACCAAGTTCACACCCTGTGCATATGATGAAACTGTGCCACCTCCTGCAATCTGTAACAACTGTGCAGGTACAGGTTAACATGTTGCTGATGCACAGGGTGACCACATAGATGTGTAGTAATAGTATCATGTTGTTAACAGTACTGTGTGCTGAATTAATTGTGGGTATATCACAGCATGCCTGATGCAGTAGTTGTGTGATTGTCATGTCCTGTTGTCTACACCCATGGTAAGTACCATAGTGTATCATCTGCACATGTTGGCATACTGGTGGTAATGATGTCAACAGAAGGCTACATACATAGGTAGCACAGGGGATAGGGTAATGAATGTAGTAATACACAATGATGGACATGTAAATTGCAAGTGGCATGTTGCCCACACTAGACTCTGCAATACAAATGTTTGAGGATGTTGATATGTGTGCAGAACTACACAACTGGTACAGGACACACAGGAGCACCCTAGCACTGCATGCACACATCTCATACCATGCTAGACAGCCCCAACACACATAACTGACTGTCACAGGAGGGAGAGTCCCCATATATGTCAGGGATACTGTGGTGGCAGGCCAGGGAGCATACATCCTACTAAGTATGGAACCACTGAGAGAAGGTTCAGTGTCTGTTATTTGACGTGCATTACTGCAGGTATGGGCACATGGGTTTCTATCCAGTTATTGTACATCCTGACAGTACATGCATGTTCCGTACACTTGTGTGCACTGCGGCTGGACCCTAGCCATCTGACCTGTGTATTTCCATGTACATGTGCATAGTGCCTGCATATTTGCAGTGTTACCTTATGGAACTGGTACAGCTTGTTTGTTGTACAATGGACTACATGGAGCCCTGTTTACTGTATCTTTGTTTGCATGCATGTTTGCTTGCAATTATCCTGGAATACCAATCACACCTGCAATGCATAGTTATAGAGCTTCTGTGGACTCCTAGTGCCATCTGCATAGCCTACTATATGTATGTCCATGTCCCATTTGACAGGTTGCCACTGTTTGACCTGTTCACATGTACATTGCCTGTGACACAGTGCATATGACCTGCCTGGCATGTGTCCACGTGAGCAGTCATATATGCTACTGCTAACTAATCACAGGCACTACACCTTCACACATTCATCTTCTGTTGAACTACCTGCTTTGCTAGGGACAGCCTGCACCTGTCACCCCTGGCCTATCAGATGTTGGCAAAGGCTCTTGCTACCCCCATAGTGCCTATGTTAGGCAGGGCTCAAATGACAAACCCACCTTCATAGGTATCACAAGGGATAAGACACTAAGAGCAATGATACCCAACGCCAGATGTCTAAACCTCCAGATGCATGCACCCAAAACATTCCTTGGCATGGAAAACATCGATATCTGTGCAGTAACAGATGCCTGGTTCAGGGCTACTGAGAGCACACCAGCACTACCGGGTGTAACCCGGTTGATTTCTTTGCTACAGTCACCAAGGCCATTGCCAAGGGGAAGGTGGTTCACAAGCCTACCTGGACCTTGCAAATGGCTTCGTAACAATACCCCACTTGGGCATTCTAGGGAAGCTCACCAGCTTAAATATAAGCCCCTATGTCACTAGATGGATTGCACAGTGGCTCAAGAACAGAACCCACATGGTTAGCATTGCTGGAGCCATGCCAGACCCCACAACAGTTACAGGTTGTGTCCCAGAAGGCTCAGTCCTGGGACCCTCTTGTTTGGTACATATTTATTGGCGGTATAGGCCAACACGGATGAACTGTGGCTGTCCAAATATGCAGATGACTGCAAACTGGACACCATAATCGACTCCCCAGCTGACACAAGCATCTTCCAAAGGGGCATCATAGCAACAGACAACTTGTGCCAGAGCCATGGCCGTCTGCTGAACAGTGTGTAGAAGGGGAATGTGCATCCTGTAGTCTGTTCACCTAGTTGCCAAAAGGGACATTGTCCTCACACACTAACCCCCCTCAGCCAAAAACACACACTTGCCAATTGCAGGATTCAAACCCCTATCTGACTGTTATGACACGTGAGACAGACGCATTAGCAGAGCACGCTATTTGCATTACTGGGGGTTTTCTCTTCCCCTGCTATACGTATAGAGTGCTGACATCATCAGTGTTTAGAAAAGAGAATGGGCATCCTGTAGTCTGTTCACCTAGTTGCCAAAAGGGACATTTCTCTCACACACTAAACCCCCTCAGACAAACACACACACTTGCCATTCACATGATTCAAACCCCTACCTAACTATGTTATGACACTTGGAACGTACGCATTAGCAGAGCGCGCTATTCGCATTACTGGGAGGTTTTGTTTCTCCTGCTGTACTTATCGGGTGCTGACATCTTCGGTGTTTAGAAAAGGGAATGGGCATCCTGTAGTCTGTTCACCTAGTTGCCAAAAGGGACATTTCCCTCACACACTAACCCTGCCTCAGACAAACACACACATTTGTCATTCACAGGATTCAAACCCCTACCTAATTATGTTATGACACTTGAGACGGACAGATTAGCAGAGCGCGCTATTCGCATTACTGGGAGGTTTTTTTTCTCCTGCTATACTTATAGGGTGCTGACATCATCGGTGTTTAGAAAGGGAATGTGCATCCTGTAGTGTCTTTCCTATTTGCCAAAAGGGACATTTCCCTTACACACACTAACCCCTCTCAAACAAACACACACACTTGCCATTCACAGGATTCAAACCCCTACTTAATTATGTTATGATACTTGAGACGGATGCATTAGCAGAGCGCGCTATTCACATTACTGGGAGGTTTCTTTTCTCCTGCTATACTTATAGGGTGCTGACATCATCGGTGTTTAGAAAGGGAATGTGCATCCTGTAGTGTCTTATCCTATTTGCCAAAAGGGACATTTCCCTCACACACACTAACCCCTCTCAGACAAACACACACACTTGCTATTCACAGGATTGAAACCCCTACTTAACTATGTTATGACACTAGAGACGGACGCATTAGCAGAGTGCGCTATTCGCATTACTGGGAGGTTTCTTTTCTCCTGCTATACTTATAGGGTGCTGACATCATCGGTGTTTAGAAAGGGAATGTGCATCCTGTAGTGTCTTATCCTATTTGCCAAAAGGGACATTTCCCTCACACACACTAACCCCTCTTAGACAAACACACACACTTGCCATTCACAGGATTCAAACCCCTATCTAACTATGTTATGACACTTGAGACAGACGCATTAGCAGAGCACGCGATTCAGATTTCAGGGAGGTTTCTTTTCTCCTGCTGTACTTATAGAGTGCTGACATCATCGGTGTTTAGAAAGGGAATGTGCATCCTGTAGTGTCTTTTCCTATTTGCCAAAAGGGACATTTCCCTCACACAGACTTACACACACACCAACCCCACTCACACACACACACACACTGAGCACTTGCAGAATTTGAAATCCCTACCTAACTATGTCATGACGGACGCATTAGCGGAGCGCGCTATTCAGATTACTGGGAAGTTTCTTTTCTCCTGCTATACTTATAGGGTGCTGACATCATCTGTGTTTAGAAAGGGGAATGTGCATCCTGTGGGGAGGCAGACACCAAGCACACTATGGCTAAGCTGTCATTCCCTAGGGCAAACAGCCTAGTGTTGACCTCTACACCATTATGTTTAATTGTCAAATGCACATTATTTGTTGCTGATAGACTGTTTGCATATCTTAATTGCCATAGCATTCCCTGTTGGTATGAACAACTTCTGCATCTGTGGAAAATGTTTGCATATGGGAGGGATCCACTATATCACGTATGTCTCTGTAGTCATTTAACTGTGTGCACTGGGCAGACTGCTGTAATGTGGTTGGTTCCTGGCATAACACATAACAATACCAGATATGTGTGTCCAACTGCTAAACCAAGATTTGGACTAAGTGTGTGAGCATGCCCAGTTCAGCCTTCCCATGGCATGTTGTCAAAGTGTGTGAGCATGCCCAGTGTGAGCATTCCATATGTTGGACTCTGCAGCTCACCACATTTGTGGATGTATGTGAACTTCACAAACTATCACCCGTTTATGGTTGTGTGTTGTGTGTCATGTTGTGTAGTTACTGTACAACTGCTTTGTGTGTGAACACAACAGGATTATACTGTGCCTGCAGTGTTTGCATGGGATACTTTGCATACAGTTGTCAACATCCTTTCACACTGACCTAACACTGTAGTACTGTATAGTGTACTGGTAGTACTTTGACTGTGGTGGACAGTATCCTGGGCTTTACTGCTATCACTGCTTTACATTTCGATAGTGGGCACAACAGCCTGGTTGGGGCCAGTTGTGTACATCTGACCATGTTGCATTCTGTTCAGATATGAACTACTTACACCAGGCTTGTCCAACATTGTTAGTGTATTCCACAACATAGGTGTACAATTGCAAACACTAGCGATGTGCTCTAGTCCATGTCTAATGCAAGTTGGAGAGTGTGTTTGTCCTTCAACACACATTGTAAGAGGAGTTTGCCATGACATATGTCATGGTTAGTATACTGTGCCTCTGTCTACCTGTGACATGACAGTGATACCCAGGATAAACCTACCATCTCCCGTCCACCCATCAGGATTCCTATTGGGAAGATTGATAAGTGACTCTATGGGTAGCCTGTGCTGAGGGTTCACTCATGGGTGGGAGTGGCTTCTGTGTTATGGATCACACAGTACAGCTTGTCCTATGTAAGTCAGTGCTGGGGTTCAGGTCTCTCATGTGCATAGCTCACTGCCATTCAGATTGTACTAGGTGCAGCATGTTTATTGATGCCAGCAACACAGGCAACACATGGCATCTGTGTAGGCTGTTTGATACACCTGATGAGGTACTGTTGGGGACTTTACAGTTGATGGAGGTGTCTGCTGAGGTACATCCCACAGGGGCTATTGTAGTCGATTGTACCACTGATGCAGGATGACTGCAGAGCCACAATGACCTCCCCTTATGTAGATCTGACAGCCTTCATGATTAGGTGGGTATATGGTATGTTTCTGTAAACACTACAGCACATGTTTGTCCATTGCAGTATATCTATCACCCTGTGTCCCCAGGTCTCTCATTACATGTTAACTACATAATGGGTTAACACCTATGTGGTAATTGGTGGGCACTTACTGTATATCCACGGGGGTTGACTATACACATTTCTGCACTTAGCTTGCTGACATAGCTATGGCACCAGTTGTCTGTTTCTATGTGGCCCTTTTGTGGGATGCATGTGTCAGCTGGTGGATCATATGTGGTGAGCAGTTCGTAGTCCTCTGCAAACATGTTATGACACAGTCCTTCCATGTTTGCCTCTACCTATGGGACATATATACCAGACGAGGGAGATACCAGGACAAAGCCTTGTGGGATGCCAGTTATATCTGGTTTGTAGTCTGACATGGCTGAAGCATGTCTGACCATGTCTGTTCTGTCCTTGGTCTGGTTTGCAACCCCTCTACTGACATGTGGGTTGATATTTACGCTGGTGAGCCTATCTATACTGAACATGTAGGGTATTGTATAGAAGCCTTTGCAAGGTCCAGATACACTGTGTGGAGCACATTGCCCTCATCAATGACCTTAATGACTGTTTCAATTGAGTCAAACATGGTTAGGGGCAGGCTCTGCATTTCAGAAGGCCACACTGGGTTGGGTCCAGTGTCAGTAGGTCCCCAACATCCTTATGTCTGTGGTACATGCTGATCCTTCCATAGCTGTGCAATCTGGGCTTCTCAGGATTCTGGGGTAGTACTGTTCAGTATCCATTCAGGCAACACCTTTGTTGAGAAGGACCACTGTTGTTGTACACTGCTCTTTGGGTACATATTCTGTGGTAAGGCTGACATTGAGCAGTAGTGTGGTTTGGCATTCCATTCATCTTAGACTCCATGTTGCACTAAGCCCAGGACACCATCTCATACCATTGCTGCTGTGTGTTTTGCTTTGGAGATGTTGTCTGTTACCTCAGCATCTGCAATGTCGGGGGCCAGCAGTCTGCTGGGATAGATATTCTGCATTTGTGGGGTGGGGGTTTGCACTGCACCTGTCAGGATGTATGTTGGCAATATGTGTGTGTGTTTGTGGTATTTGTGTGATTCAGGGCATATCTGTGAATTCCCAACATGGCTCCTACCATCAGTTGTGTAAGCCTTGGGATTCTCCTTAGTGTCCTGTACAATTTGTATCTACATAGGTTCATAGGTTCATACTAGGCTATCCACCCTGGGCATTTGTTAGCCTAGCCAGAGTGTGTGTGGCTTTTGAGACCCCTTGCTATGTGGATATTATGGCCATTTATGATTTGCTTTGCTGTGCCTCTGTCTGGACATGACACAGTGAAGACCCCCACTGTAACTCTACAATCATCCATCCACTTGGCAAGATTCCTGTTGAACAGTGTCAGTGAGGGGCTCTGCCTAACATGGAGTGGGATTCTGGTCCAGGGTGTGGGGAGCCTCTGGATTATGTATCTTTCCCACTGGCACATCCTATTTCATTATTTGTTGAGGTTGACATTTCTCACTCTCGCAGCTCCAATGGATATGTGTTGTCTGGGGTGGAGCATGTCCATTACTCCTGTGTTGGGCATGGCCTCCTACGACAGGCATGCAATGCCTCTGTGTGGGCGGTCTGTGACTGGAGTCAGCTGGGGTGTCTACAGCCAGGCAGCATATGACATATATGTGAGACACTTTATCCTCTTGGTGAGGTACTTTTGAGGTCTTTCTAACTGCTGCAGATGTCAGGTAAGGTAGATCCCATATGAGGCATTGTACTAGATTATGGGTGTGATTGGGGAAAAGTATAGGGGCACAGTGACCTCTGTTGCCGTAGATGTGACTCCTTTCCTGATACGGTGTCACATGTAGACAGTCTTCCTAGCCACATTGGCAATGTGGGTGTCACATAACAGGTTACTGTCCACTTGTGTCCCTAGGTCCCTGGTTACTCCTTCCATACATAATGGTTTACCACCTATGTGGTAATTCGTGGTACCTTGTTTGGTATTTGGTGGGACATTCATACTGTCCAGTGTCTTTAGGACGGTTGGGGGGGGTTATTGTGTGTGAGAGTGCGGTCTGTAGCATGCTACAGACTGCACAGCAGTCTTGCCTACAGTTAGTTGCACATGTGTGACCTCCACTGCCTTGTGCATTGTCAGTTACCTGGACGTATGGGTGTCTGTGCTACCTATGGATACTCACCCTCCTTTTATGTTGTGTTCCAGGTTTTGGGGCCATGACACATGGTACGTGGTATAACCTGGTAGTGCTGGTGTGCTGTCAGGAGCCTTGCAGCAGGTTTCTGTCACTGCACAGACATCGATGTTCTCTATTCTGGGGATGGCCTCGGGAGCATGCATATTGGGGTGTACACATCTGGCATTGGTCAGCATTTCCCTTATGTTTCTTCCCACTTATGTTTTCTCGGGTGGTGGGTCGGTCTTTTCAGCCTTGCCTACAAAAGGCTGTATGGAGGTGGCAAAGGCCTTATCCAATATTCAGACGCCCAGGGGTAACAGGTGCAGGCCATCCCAAGGGCAGCTGCATGGCTTGTCAAGCATGACATCCCAAGCAGACAGACATTGGATCCCCTTGGAATGACTCCAGTAAGTGTGCTACTTGCTATGACTGATCATTCCATGTTTGTACTGTGGCATTATTCTTGGTAAGGGTAGGTTGCTGTGAACGGTGAGTGTCATACCGGCCTGAACTACATAATCGGATAGCTCATCTGTGTCTCTTTACATGTTGTCTAGGGCAGTACATCTCAGGTCATTCACACCAGCATGGACTATGACTGCATCATATTTCTATTTGCTTTGGAGTGACCTACATATTTCTGTTATGTGGCATATTGTGGCAGCCTACAGGCAGCTTACTGTACCCTTTCCCTTGTTCAGTCTGGTGTGTGGGACAGCAGTGTGTCTGACTATGGAGTCACCTATTACAACTGTATCAGGCATGTTGTTTCTCCTTCTGGCCTGTGACTGTTTGGCACAGCAGCTTTGTGTGCTATGTGTTGCATGTGCTATGTTTGGAGGCTGTTTCATTGGGTGTCTGCTTTAGAGGCCTCTGTTGGTGTGCTGTGTTTGTGATTTCTGCCTCCGGGAATGTATTTCTGTGTTTATGTGTTTGGTTTGCAGTTGTGATAGGTCTATGTGGGTATGTGTTTGTGGTGTGTGTGGTTACCTTCTCCTACTGACTTGGTTTGGGTGTACTGAGTTGGGGGAGCTCTGCCTCCGGTTTGGATGGATGGTTGCATCTCTCACATATATTTGTATTTCTTGGGTGGAGTTGGGGGTTGTCTGTGTACTTGGGGCAGGTGTAACATTGCCTCAGGATTCACAGATTCCACTTGTTGTGGCTGGCCTTAGTGGATTTCATGTGTGGACAGATTTTATTGCCATACTACTGATCAGTAATTACTTCATTGTTCATGTTTGCTCTATCATGTAGTAGCTTTCTCATTCTCTTGCATGTTTTGGTTATGGCTGGTGTCCACCATGCCAGATTTAGGCACTGTGTCTTGTTTTAATTTGGGACTGCATAATCCAAGCATTCCTGGCAGTGTTCATGGAATGGCTGTATTACAGGTTCTGGGGTGTGGCCCATATTTTGCACCTGCACGGGACCTTTAATGGATTCCACATCAGTTTGGAGGTGTGCAAATATTGCTTAGCACATGTTTTCCACTGTGGTTTTCCAGCCAGGGACTGTGGTCAGGATTTGTATATCCAGTGTGATTACTATATGGTCTGGTTTTACCAGTGAGCAATACACTTCTCATCTTGACATCCCGTACCCATGTTGCTGATTATCACATCCAGTATGCTTACCCCTCTTGTGGGGGTGGTACGTTGTTCCTGGGCCTTTTGGTTTGTGGATTTGATGAACTTTTGTCCTACACTGTTGCAGCTGGTATAATGCTCCCAGTCTATATGTCTGGGTATTTGCAGTCGCCCAATATAATGTGGCTTGGAGGACTTGATATATTCATGTATTCCAGCATGGGAAGGATGCAGTTCCTGGTGTTGGGCCAGTAGTCTTTAGCAGGCTATAAACTGGGAGGCAGTTGTAGCCACTGTTACTTGAGCATGGCTAGTCCATGCTGCTTTTTGTTGTGGTACCAACATGGGGGTGTGGTTATCCTTGACAATTCTTGCTAGTCACCCTCCTTTTGTAGCTTGTTCCAAGTTTTGAGGATGTACAGCACAGTATGAGGTGTAACCTGGTAGTGTTAGGGTGCTGTTGTGAGCCTTGCCTCAGACTTCTGTTACAGCACAGTTATCAACATTCTCCATACTGGGTGAGCTTAGACTGCATGCATCTTGCTGTTTCAACTTATCCCTTATCTTATTCTTATCCCTTCTGGTACCTATGGAGATAGGTTTGTGTTTTGAGCCTTACCTATTCACGGCACACTGTGCGTGACAACAGCCTTTGCCAGTATCCATACGGCCTGCACTGATAGGTGCACGCCAGTCCTAGCAGGTGGTGCATCATGTCATGCTCAGCATGTCATCCCAGACTGGCACACATTGGGTCCCCTTTGCCTAACTGCAATACTTCAGTCAATTGTTGCACTTCATCATCTCGTTGTCATGTTGTGGCATGCTGCTTGTTGAGGGTAGGATGTTAGTCGGGGTCCTCAGGTGTGCATATGGTACTTGGTGTTACATTACTTAACACATAGCATTCATGCCTCAGGTGGTGCTGCAGGGCTGCCTCTGTCAGATGCACATATTACACTTCCCTGTACATGTTTGTGAGCAGGTTGTGTCACGTTAGGCATCCCTGTTACTATATGAGTGAGTCAGAGAGGGGTATCATTCCCAAGGTTCCTACTGAGCCAATGTATGTGTTATGCGTTGCCTCTTTGCCAAGGCCAGGGCATACTGGGCACGCCTCCTTCTGCCTACTGGGGCAGGCTCAGGTTGTTCCTCCTCCAAGTCACGCTGTGCCTGTGGTGGCCTTGGCGATGGTGGGGGGCTGTTTGGCCCAGCCCTATGCTGGTCCTGCTGCAGCTGTTTTTGCAAGATCATATTATGTAACATAGCACATACCATGACAATTTGGGTACATGTAGTTGGTGTGTACTGCAAGGCTCCACCAGATGTGTCCAGACACCGGAACCGTGACTTGAGCAGCCCAAACACACGCTCTATTACATTACGTGTTTGTGCGTGTGCCTTATTATGGCATTCCTGTTCAGGTGTGTGTGCGTTTCTGATGGGTGTCATCAGCCACGGCTCCAGTGCATACCCAGCATCCCCCACTAGGTGTCCATGCGGGATGTCCCCATTGGCAAATGTCTGGTACAGCTGCGTCAAATGCCAGATGTGGGAATCGTGGTAGCTCCCAGGACAGCCAGCACACACATTCATTATTATGCCCTGGGCATCACACACGACCTGGCAGTTGATGGAGGGGAAGACCTTGTGGTTGATGTATGCCCTACCCCGCTCACCGGCTGGTGCTTTTATGCATATGTGCGTGCAGTCTATTGCACCCACTACCTCAGGGTATTCCGCTATTTGCTGGAAGAGACGCATGTTGCTGGCCAGTACCTCAGGGGCATTGGGGAAGTATACATGATCACCGACATGTGCTGACATGGCATCCAGGAACTGGTGCAGTACCCTGGAAGCTGATGCCTGTGATATCCCCATCATATCGCCAGTTGGTCTCTGGAAGGTACCTGTTGCTAGTATTCTTAGGCCAACACATACCTTGGTTTCCACTGGGATGGGTTCCCCTCTGTTGGTTCTGTGTGTGAGGCGTGGCCTGCACAGCTCCACTATTTGCTGCAGGAGGTCTCTGTCCACTCTATAGCACTCTACTATCTCCAGCTCATGTAACCCGTGGTAGGTGACCCTGGGCCTGTACACTCTTCTCCGTCTCCTCACTACGGGTTGTCTGGCACCATCTGCATTGTCACCACCCTCAGCAAGTCGCCTATGTCTCATTATGACAGCTATGGCAGCCCCTAACATTTCTGCTCTGAGTTCAGCTTTTTCAGTTTTCACTTCTGATAACTTAACTCCTGTCTTGCAGTGTCTCTTGAGAGAAACATTCTGCACTGCTGTTTGCAGAGTTTTAAGTGCTGAGCTGGCCTAGTATTCTGCCTGTGTAATTGCCTGCATCTAATTGTTTTCACCTGCTAGCTCCAGCAGTATTCCCTGCTAACTTCCTAGTACATCTGTTGCTTCCTTTTTCCTGTCTGTTTCCTCAGGGTGGAGCCGTGTGCAAACCAGCAGAATCACGCTCACAGTGGCTTACACGCGCGCACACATACTTACACAGTTTTGGATCTGCTTATTCAGATTAAAACGCATGCACGCCCACGCAAACGGTGTTAAACATCTCCCAACACGCTCCCACATGCTCAGTCTGCCTTACACGCGCGCACACTGCCTTACACGTGCGCACACTGCCTTACTCACGCTTCGTGGCATGCACACGTGCGCATACACGTCCAGCAAGAAACTTTGGTGCAGGCAACAGTGTACACCTTCCATTTCTTGACTTTCTCATGTTTACTTAGTGGCACACCTCTTTCCTTGATATCTGTCTGACATCTGTCATGTAACTCTACCCTCCAATGAACTCCATCTCTTTCTACCATTCCCCCCTGTGATGTCACCTATCTCCTACTCTGTTCCTCCCCCGTATGTAACTCTTACACTACTCAGAATGTGCTCATTTGCTATGTGACAGTGGAATTCAGTATCCTTACACTCATTTGCATCAGATTGCCTACTAATGCTTAGTTACATCTCTTAGACTCAGCTTCCCCCCTTAGCAACCACTACACGGTGGCCATGTTGGTTTTCCTCTGCTGGTCCCTCCATTGACATTCCATGTATTGCATAAAACCTACAATTGTAGGTTTAACACCTTTGTTTTTATGTTCTATGCAGCGCAGCCCGTTTGCCTGGGGCTGCACTGGGTTTACACATCGGCAATTGCCAAAAAAAAAAAATTATAATTTTCAGATATTTGCATGGGGTTACCTTGCCAATGGCCACATATTTGGCCATTGGCATGCTGCCTACAACATATGCACCCTTTATTTGGAGCTGACATGGCTCCATTGCTGTGTTTGCAGAAACGTACTCAGTTGTCAACTGAGTACATTTCTGCAGCTAAAACGGCTCTTACACGGGCTGTTCTTGGCTTCCTGGATCGCTAATCAGCCTCATTTGCATGCTATTCGGCTGCAAGTGAGGTGATTAGCTTATCCACGCCCACTCCGTGTAAGAGCCGTTTTAGCTTGACTCTTACACGGACTTTGGGCTGTTCCTGGATCACGAAGGCTGCATGGAGTCTTACACTACTCTTAGACTCCGTGCAAGCCTTCGTGAATCCGGCCCAGTGTTTTAACCCTTTTCTTTTTAAGCACATAAATTCCTCTCTATTATTGAGACCATGGAAAAAACATGCATTTAATTTAACTTGCCAACAGTACTCTAGACATCCCAGTTCTTTCTCTATGTTAATAATATTCTTGGTTTTACTCAATGCTTCTTATACTAAACATTTAAAGTGAACTTTGCATTTACTTTCTTTATAGTGTTTACACATAGCATTCTTTTCATCTCCATTGGCAATAGCATACTTATGCTCATAATTTTTCTGTTGAGCTCCCTGGTAGTTCTTCCCACATATAAAGCATGAGAATCCATGCACATTAATAGATAAACTATATTTTTATTCTTACATGAAAAACTTCCTGGTATTCTGACTACATAGTTTCCCACTTCAATTTCATTAGAGTCAGTATACAAATAGTTGCACATGTTACAGTTGAAACACTTATTCATTCCCTTTTTTACCTTCGACTTGTATTTTTCTATTTAGTTTACTCTGAAAAAAATCTTTATAACTTTTATCTCTCTTTTGTACAAACCTGGGCCCTGTACCTATCTTTTTAATATTTGTTTTTTAGCTTTGAAAATACCCCAATTTTCTACTAATAATACTTTTTATAACTTTAGAATCAACACTATTTTGCACTGCTTGTGCTGTCTTATGTGTATATTCTCTTCTTTTTATATTATCACATTTAGATACTTTTCTTTCATCTATTTCTTTCTCTAACAACTTATTCATATCTTTGTTAGGATACCCTCTGCATTCTATTATTTTATAGAAATTTTCAACTTCTTGTACGAAAACATTATCATCTTTAGTGAGATTGCTTATCCTTTTTAACTGGCCCTTAACAATATTAAATTTTGTTTTCTTGGGATGGAGACTAGAATAATGTAAGTACATGTTGTTCTGAAAATCTTTCTTATAAATCTTAGATATCAACCTATTGTCTTCCTTATAAATAGTAAGATCTAATCAGTTAGTTCTATGCATGTCATAATTATGAATAAATTTAAGATATGAACATACATTATTAATGTATTTCAGGAAATCATTCAAGATATCAATAGGCCCTCTCCAAATTAAAAAGACCTCATCAATAAAGTGAACCATATTTGATATATATTCATTATATTCACTATTGATGATGTTAGCTGTCTCCCAACCTTGCATAAATACATTGGTATAACTGGGAGCTAAATAGTTATAACTTAATACCAGATCAATCATTTCCATAAGCAAGGCCTATTCTCTTCTGATACGGTAGGATTGCTTATGGAAATGATTGATCTGGTATTAAGTTATAACAATTTAGCTCCCAGTTATGCCATTGTATTTATGCAAGGTTGGGAGACAGCTAACATCATCAATAGTGAATATATTGAATATATATTAAAGATGGTTCGGTTTATTGATGCTGTCTTTTTAATTTCGAGAGGACCTATTGATATCTTAAATGATTTCCTGAAATATATTAATAATGTATGTTCATATCTTAAATTTACTCATGATTATGACATGCATAGAATTAACTGCTTAGATCTTACTATTTATAAGGAAGGCAATAGGTTCATATCTAAGATTTATAAGAAAGATTTTCAGAACATGTACTTACATTATTCTAGTCTTCATCCCAAGAAAACAAAATCTAATATTGTTAAGGACCAGTTAAAAAGGGTAAGCAATTTCACTAAAGATGATAATGTCTTCATACAATAAGCTGAAAGTTTCTGTAAAAGAAAGGAATGTAGAGGGTATCCTAATAAGGATATGAATACGTTGTTAGAGAAAGAAATAGATGAAAGAAAAATATCTAAATGTGATAGTACAAAAAAAAGAGAATATACGCATAAGACAGCACAAGCAGTGCAAAATATTGTTGATTCTAAAGCTATAAAAGTATTATTAGTAGAAATTGGGGTATTTTCAAAGCTAATAATGAAATTATTAAAAAGATAGGTACAGGGCCCAGGTTTGTACAAAACAGAGCTAAAAATTATAAAGATTTTTTTCAGAGTAAACTAAATAGAAAAATACAAGTCGAAGGTAAAAAAGGAATGAATAAGTATTTCAACTGTAATATGTGCAACTATTTGTATACTGACTCTTTTGAAATTGAAGTGGGAAACTATGTAGTCAGAATACCAGGAAGTTTTTCACGTAAGAGTAAAAATATAGTTTATCTATTAATGTGAATTATTGCCATGCTTTTTATGTGGGAAGAACTACCAGGGAACTCAACAGAAATATTTATGAGCATAAGTATGCTATTAACAATGGAGATGAAAAGAATGTTATGTGTAAACACTATAAAGAAAGTAAATGCAAAGTTAACTTTAAATGTTTAGTATTAGAAGCATTGAGTAACACAAAGAATATTATTAACATAGAGAAAGAACTGGGATGGCTAGAGTACTGTTGGCGAGTTAAATTAAATGCATGTTTTTTCCCTGGACTCTATAATAGAGAGGAATTTGTTATGTGCTTAAAAAGAAAAGGGTTAAAACACTGATTTTTTTAGAATTTTTGTAGAAGTTTTATTTCTCTTTAATTTAGCCTATTTTATCATGTGACTAGGCTTCTTCACTTAGATTGGATGTTGTTGGGTGATGTATCCCAAGAATGAGTATTTAATGTATGTAATGAACAATGAATATTAGTCTGAAGAAGTCTTTGAGAGTGAAGGGAGATGAAAGCGCTAACTGAAGTTATTGTCTTGTTAATAAAGTGCTGGTAATCCTACAGATACTGCAATTTATTTTTTATTCTGTTTTCTGACAGTTATTTGCTTTTGCTGTGCTGCTTTTTGCTGACTTTCAAATTGATAATGTCTAACAGCACCATTTCTTAACCTTGCAAGTGTTCCCATTCCCATATCTGCTAGCTTACTTACTTGTACTGTAAATAATATTAACGTAACAAAATTAGACGTCTCTGAAAAGTATCAGTACTTGCAAACTCATCCTGTAAAGTGACATCCTTCTCAAGTGTTATGTGCAATATAGCCATAATCCAGTAAAAGCAATAATGACATTCCCCAGGATTCTCAAAAGCTTGCACAGCATTCATGAGATCCACGTACGTGCTCGTTTGACATGCACGAGCACTCTAGCACTAGTGCTGAACGTTCCCAGCCCCCATATGAAAATCACCCCATTTGCAGGTGAAAACCATGCAAATGAGGTAAATCTGCCAAACAGGAAGCAGGAATCAGGGCATGCAGGACTAGCATAATATGTAGAAATGTACTCGGTTAGTAACCGAGTATGGTATTGCAAACTCCAAAACGGAGCTATGACAGCTCCAAATAAAGGCTGCATAAAACTGAGGAATCATGCCAATGGCCAAGTAGAAGGCCATTGGCATTGCAAACAATGCCAGATGTACAAAATATAACTTTTATGATATGTCTGCCAATCACGGTCGCTGAAGCATAGGCCAGCGGCGCGCAAACAGGATCGGTGAGGAAATAAGAAAATAAACCACTAAAAAAGCAGTCTAACTAAAATCCGTATTCCGCCATGCAAGTCAATGGCAGGCAAAAGACAATCTGGCCAGTGAGTAGTGGTTGCTAAGGGGGAAGGCACAATGTAACACATAACTATGCATTAGCAGGCAATTCTATGCGAATGAGGGGAAGGATAGTGAATCCCAGTTTTTCCCAGCATATGAGGCAGGTCCCAGCAGTGTAAATGTATGAGTATGAATAGCTGAGTGCAAGACTAGGAGGTAGGTGATATCATGTGTGGGAGCGACAGGCATACTGTCAGTGGATTGGAGCCCTGTGGCTTGGGGTTGCATCCAGCTTAGCACAGCAAAGCCAGGGGGTGTGTCTAAATCTGCCCAGCACGTATGACAAAGTGTAAGCTGGTGTGCGTGCTGCACAACGGGATCTACAGGAAGATAAAGGAAGTGAACCCAGGAAATAGAAGCAGTGTGCACAGTGGAGTACGCAGATTGTGCAGAATGCCCACTGGATGAAACAGAAGGGCAATGGGAAGGGAAAGCAGCAGTAGGAAGTTAATCAAGGGTACATGGTTCACTGCCAGGTGCAACGTATCAGAACCAGCCAATTACACAGGCAGCAGACCAGCCCAGCCCAGAATGCCACTATAAACTATGAAAACACCTACCCATCTGTTTTTTTCCACATCCCACACCACCAGTGTAAACAAGCGGGGAACTCTTAACACTCACAACAGCAAAATGTTAAGGGCTGAAATAGCTATCATACAACTTGTGTAAGAGGCTGAGGGTAGTGAGGATGGGAATGCTGCTGACCAACCCACAGTGAGAAGATGAGAAGAGTGTACAGACCCAGGGCAACCTACCAAGGACTACATGAGCTGGAGATAGAGCAGTGCTATAGGGTGGACAGGGACCTCCTACAGCAGATTGTTGAGGTGTGCCGGCCACACCTGACACACAGAACTAACAGAGGGGAACCCATCCCAGTGGAAATGAAGGTATGTGTAGGCCTAAGAATACTAGCTACTGGTATCTTTCAAAGGCCAACTGAGGATATGATGGGGATCTCACAGGCATCAGTATCCAGGGTACTCCACCAGTTCCTGGATGCCATGGCAGCACATGTCAGTGATCACGTATATTTCCCCCTCACCCGTGAGGCGTTAGCCAGCAGTATGCATCTCTTCCACCAAATAGCAGAATACCCTGAGGTAGTGGGTGCAATAGACTGCATGCACATACACATCAAAGCACCACCTGCTGAGCAGGGTAGGGTCTACATCAACCGCAAGGGCTTCCCCTCCATCAACTGCCAGGTCATGTGTGATGCCCAGGGCATAATACTGAATGCGTGTGCTAACTGCCCTGGAAGTTATCACGATTCCCACATCTGGTGTCTGACGCAGCTGTACAAAAAATTTGCCATTGGGGACATCCCACACGGTCACCTAGTGGGGGATACTGGATATGCAATGGAGCCATGGCTGATGACACTCATCAGAAATGCACACACACCTGAATAAGAACTCCATAATGAGGCACACGCACAAACAAGAATCATAATAGAGAGTGTGTTTGGGATGCTCAAGTCACGGTTCCAGTGCCTGGGTACATCCGGTGGAGCCTTGCAGTACTCACCAACTACATGTACTCAAATCATCCTTGTATGTGCCATGCTACACAATATGATCCTGCGGAAACAGCTGGAGCAGGAGCAGCAAGGGCCACATAGCCGCCCACCAATGCCAAGGCCTGCTCAGGCACAGAGTGACTTGGGGGAAGAACAACCTGAGCCTGCCCCAGTAGGCAGAAGGAGGCATGCCCAGTATGCCCTGGCCCTGGTAAAGAGGCAATGCATAGCACATACACTGACACAGGAGAGACCCAGGGAATAGCACCTCACTGTGACTCTCACATACAGTAAAAGGGATTCCAAACATTACAATACCTCTGCCTAACCATGCATAGGGAGTGTTCTATGTGCATCTGACATAGGCAGCCCTGCAGCACCACCCACAATACTGGGACACCCACAAGATAAGGGACTCACACATGCCAGTCATGAGGGGGGTCACATACCCAACAACAGTCACAGCCAGCAGGACAGGTGTAGAAAAACACAAACAAATGCCGTACTATGGCCTCTGAATGAGAGGTATGGGTAACCCCAACCCAGGCCTACATGGACAGACTACAGCAGGCCAGGTAATGGGATGTCAGTTGTGATGGCTAGGAAGTCAGAAACTGTGTATGCAATCAAAAGATAAGAACAGTAGTACACCTGTATCGCTTAGCCAGCACGACCGGTAAGATTACTGACTGAAATGAACCACAGGACATACCTGTACAGTCCTAGCAAATGTGTGCAAATGTCAGGTGTGCCCCCTCCCCACATAGAAATATAGTAACAGTCAGGTGTGCCCCCAATCCTGTGTAGAAACATAGAAATAGTCAGGTATACCCCCTGCTATGCAGACATGTTGCAACAGTCAATGCCATGTGATTGGTGGATACCCTGCAGACACAGCATGCTACCTGTTGGTGCACAACACAAAGGTCAGCTGTGCAGGAAAAACCACTGAACATGCTCCGCACATGCAAAACAGATGGCCTTACTGGGCATGCTCACACACTTAGAGAAATGAAGGCAATAGAGAAATGAAGGCAATGTCAGTCATCAACATACTGAAAGGTCATACTGGGCATGCTCACACACTTAAACTCATAAAAGCCATGTATGCAAACACCAGTGGACGAGAAACATCCAGCGGTTGCAATTGTTACTGCAGACACATGTCAGTATGCACCACTCATGCCTTGCACACACAGTGGATAGGAATACAGACACATATGTAAGGAGAGCATACCATAATAAGCCAAAGGTAGATGGATATAGATGTGTGGAAGAGGTTGACCATGACAAGGAGCCATCTATACCTGTCCCACCCAGCACACAGCCAAAGGGCCCAAAACACATCAGGTGCAGATGTCACACACTGCAGAGTGTAGCACCACAGACTATGTGGTCCACATGCCAGCTGTGCAACATGGCTGTACAAGGACGTAGTCAGCTAGTTGCCCTATACACGCACCTGTGACATATGACCCTGTGTGTGGCTGCCTGTGGCATGTCATCCCTACATGAATGGTGTATGGGCCATGCACACATTGGCCACCCCATAGCGGTACTCTGACAAACTTGCTGAGGTTATCCAATTTGAAATACACCTTTGGGAGAGTTGTAGGGCAGTAATCTCCGTGGTGCATCCCATAACTGCATACTACTGTAGTGTGATAGACAAGATAGGTAGGAGTTCTAACCCCAGACATTGCAACTGTGTATGTGAGTGTGTGTCTCTGTTCATGTGTGTGCCTGTCTCTTACTGACTGTGTAGCAAACAATGCCTTTTAGGCTACTCACACCCCTTACTATTCACATACCCAACTTTGGCAAGGCTGTGAATGTCAACCACCTAGAAATACTCCCCTGGGAAAGCTGTAACCCAGTAATCTCCATAGTGCATGCTGTAACTGCATACTGCTGTAGTATGATAATGTAGTTAGGTAGGAGGTCAAACTCCAGACATGGCAACTGTGCATGCATACTCTGCGTGTTTGTCTGTCACTGACTGTGTAGAGAGCAATGCTTTTTAGGCTACTCACACCCCTTACAAGTCAAAGACTCACATTTGGCAAGGCTGCTGATGTTACACAACTTGAAATACACCTTTGGGACAGTCATATCCCAATAATCTCTTTAGCATTTCCCATAACATCGTATGGCCATAGTGTGATTAAGGAGTTAGTTGGGAGTTCTAGCCCCCGACCTGCTGACTGTATGTGTATATGCGTGCATGTCTGACTGTGTAGAAAGCAATGCTTTTAGGGTACTCACACCCCTTACATTTCACATACCCAACTTGGGAAAGGCTGCTCATGTCACCCACCTAGAAATACTCCCCTGGGAAAGCTGTAGCCCAGTAATCTCTATAGCGCATGCTGTAACTGCGTACTGCTGTAGTGTGATAATGTAGTTAAGTAAGAGGTCAAACCCCAGACATGGCAACTGTGCATGTGAGTCTGTGTGTGCATGTCTGTTTGTCGGTGAATGTGTAGAGAGCAATGCTTTGTAGGCTACTCACACCCCTTACAAGTCAAAGACCCACCTTTGGCAAGGCTGCTGATGTTACTCAACTTGAAATACACCTCTGGGATGATTGTATCCCAGTAATCTCCATAGCACATTCCATAACATTGTATGGACATAGTGTGATTAAGGAGTTAGTCGGGAGTTCTAGCCCCCGACCTGCTGACTGTGTGTGTATATGCGTGCATGTCTGACTGTGTAGAGAGCAATGCTTTTAGGGTACTCACACTCCTTACATTGCACATACCCAACTTGGGCAAGGTTGCTGATGTCACCCACCTAGAAATACTCCCCTGGGAAAGGTGTAGCCCAGTAATCTCTGCAGCACATGCTGTAACTGCATACTGATGTAGTGTGATAATGTAGTTAGGTAGGAGGTCAAACCCCAGATGTGGCAACTCTGCGTATGTGTGCGTGTTTGTCTGTCACTGACTGTGTAGAGAGCAATGCTTTTTAGGCTACTTACACCCCTTACAAGTCAAAGGCCCACCTTTGGCAAGGCTGCTGATGTTACACAACTTGAAATACACATCTGGGATGGTCATAGTCTAGTAATCTCCATAGCACGTCCCATAACATCGTATGGCCATAGTGTGATTAGGGAGTTAATTTGGAGTTCTAGCCCCCAGTCTGCCAACTGCGTGTGTATGCATGCAGGTCTGACTGTGGAGAGTGCAATTCTTTTAGGGTACTCACACATCTTATATTTCACATACCCAACTTTGGCAAAGCTGCTGATGTTACCTACCTAGAAATACACCCCTGGGAGGGCTGTAGCTCAGTAAACTATGTAGCACATCCCATAACTGCATATTGCTGTTGTGTGATAAACTAGTTAGGTAGGAGTTCCAACCCCAAACCTAACAACTGCATGTGTGAGTGTGTGTCTGTGTTTGTGTGCATGTCTGACTGTGTAGAGAGCAAATCATTTTAGGCTACTCACACCCCTTACAAGTTAAATACCCACCTTTGGCAAGGCTGCCGATGTCACGCACCTTGAAATACCCCTCTGGGATGATCAGAGCTCAGTAATCTCCATAGCATGTCCCGTAACATCATATGGCCATAGTGTGATTAAGGAGTTAGTTGGGAGTTCTAACCCCCAACCTGCCAATTGTGTCTCCATGTGTGCATATATGACTGTGTAGAGAGCAATGCTTTTAGGGTACTCACATTTCACATACCTATCTTTGGCTAGGCTGCCAGTGTCATGCACCTAGAAATATACCTCTGGGAAGGTTGTAGACCAGTAATCACTGTAGCATGTCCTGTAATTGCATACTGCTATATTGTGAATTAGAAGTGTGGTTGGGTTCCATCCCCACACATGGCAGTTTTAGATGTATTGTGTGTGTCACTGTCTGTGTAGGAAGCAATGCATTTTAGACTAGTCTCTCACAGTCATTTCAAATGCCCTACTTTGGCAAGCCTGCTGATGTCAGTCAGTGTGAAATATACTTTTGGGCAAAGACTACTCCAGTAATATCCGTGACCTGTACTATAACTGCATAGTGTTGTAGTGTAATACACTATTTAGGTAAGAGTTCTACTCCCAAACATGACAGGTGTGCACGTGCATGTGTATGTGAGTGTGTGCTTTTAACCCTTATCCTGTGTAGAGGTGGTTGTGACTGTGTGACACCTGTGGCCAATGTGGAGTGGGTTTTGCATATTTCTTATATGGTGGCCATACTATATATCACAATGTCCACTGTACGGGGATAACACATGTGATGTGGCTGAAAGGCCGGGGTGCAGAGCCATACCTAGACATGTGACATCAAGGCCAGGCAATCACAGTTAGCACCCCCAGTATTACCCAGAGCACACTCTCACCCAATGTGTCATACACACACACATGCCTAGGTAACAGCCAATATGTGGGTAGTACATTGCATATTGGCCACTGATAGTAAGTATGGAGTGACAGCAGTGGGCCACAGAGAGCATGACACCCAGTCCATCTGTCCAATATGCACATACATGCAGACAGTGCACCCCCCATGTTCCCCAATGGACAACTGCACCACCTGTGGTACCATCACATGTGACCCACAACGGACATACCATGCCTAACAACATGCCCCTATGGACAGATGCCACTGTCACCAAGGAATGCTGATAGCATGCAATCCATGTAGGTGCAGGGTAAAGCTGCTAGCCATTACCAGCTCCCACCACAGGTGGCCAGGACTGGCACATCTGATGATAATCTGTGTTTACAACATAAGCCGGACACCCCAGGTACAGTTCCATATGTCACTGTACATGCATGTGGGAGGTGTGCACATCCCAGGCACCATCCATGCCATGGATGTAGGAACACAGGCATGGCAAGTGATGCACAGCATTGCCCACACACAGTAGTCACCCAGTTGACCAGATGGGGATACAATACCCTCCTGTGTGGGCAAATGTAGACACTACATCCCTGAACCACAATGCAGACCATCATCATGTGGCCTGATGCCAAGGTACACCCATCGCCTAGCCTTGGACTGCCATCTGGCGCAGTCAAACACCACACACCTGTGTAGACATGCACCCATGCATGTCAGTAGTAGCACCCTGTGTGTTTGTGTGTGTGTTGCATGCTGCAGATGTTCATATCCACACTCCCTACAACCCCATGGGCATACTGCAGCATGCTGTCAGATGTCAGACACCTTCCCATACCCTTTGCCCGTACAGCCCCCATATGACCTGTGTGGTGCATGGGATACCTGCACAGTGATGTGATGTAGCAATCCCACAACTGATGAGTTGTACAACTGGCCCTGTCATGTGTGTCAGTGTGTGTGTGTGTCCTTGTGAGGTGTGGCTGTGTTGATGCTGGCACCTGTTCATGCCAACAGGCATGTGTATGTCACCTACCATACAGCTACTGTATCCCTGTTGCAGATGTTCATAGGTTCATAGGTTCATACTAGGCTATCTGCCCTGGGGCAATTATAAGCATAGCCCGATTCTGTATGGCTTATGCCACCCCTTGATTTGAGTATACTGTGCCCTTTTTAAGGTTTAGTTTACTGTGCCTCTGTCTAATAGTGACACGGGAGTAATTCCTGGGACAAACCTATGAGGTTTGGCCCACAGTTGTGTGCTATGCATGATGTCACTCATCATCACATATATGTTCTGAGTGCTCCACAACAGGAAACCCATGTGGTGCATCCAATAATTGCAGCGAACTGTGCTAGCACTACATAGTTGTCAGGGATTTGATACCTTGTGCTGCTAGGTGTGTGACACAAGCATGCTTCAGTTTTACCCTCCCACCCCTCCCTCATATGTATTTGCCTCTGTCTGCATCCCCCATCCTCTTTCAGTTGGATGTGGAGACCTACACCTGCTTTGCTTAGGCAGCAGCATGTGTAATGTAAGTAATGCTCATGATCAGCTGATGGCCTCTGCATAAATTGCAGCCCTCCCCTAGTTGATTGCATGTGAAACAACAGTGGTAAAAGTCCCATAGCCAATTGTATGGAAACACACTCCAATACCTAGGAACAGCATGGTGGTGTTGGTCCTTTTCACCAACTGTGAGCAGGAACTAGATCTCTTGTGTGCCAAACAGCATCTCAGATGAATTGTGGTGTACCTCTAACAACATACATTGTGGAAACAGTGCAACAAACAGGAGGTGGATGTGCCTGACCTGACTACAGACTGTAAGTGCCACTATACTGCCTTTGGAGTAATGTTACTTTCATAATGTTTGTGTGGATATGGCTGTTGTACATGTCTCGATACCTGCCACGTCAGTTCCATGTTGATGGGGAATCTCCATCTGCAGGGTCATCTGCAGCCTGGGCAGTGTTGTGTCCGTAGTTGCATGTGTCACCCACAGAGTATCTAGCTGTTGACTGCTGAAGGTAGTGTGAGGATTACAGTCAGTAGATGGAGAAAGCTGTGGTAGTCACAGACATCATATCCCTCAAAGGACATATGTTGCAGCAACCCTGTAACAACAGTAAATGTATGTGGTTATCACAGCAACATGTCAATATTGTGTAGGTGTTCCCAGCACACATCTGTCAACCTTTGTACATATATCATGCATGAAGTGGTGCATATGTGCTGTACACCATACTTTGTGGCATCATATCTGAGAACAAGCCACTGATATATCTGACTGCTACACATGTTATGTACAGTAGGGGTTACATTACATGACATTACCTGCACATTTTGTGGATGTTCGTACAGTACTGAGGTCTGTGTACCTATGGTGAATGTCGACAGTGTGTGTAGTGTTGATATGTACCTTAGCCTGTGTACAGACTGTGGTAGATGAACCTTAGCCTGTGTACAGACTGTGGTAGATGACATTGTTCTAGTTCCCCTACTATCAGATGTTACATGCTGCCCCACTGTATGGTACTGTAGTGGCATACATGTTCGTAGGGCCATAAACACGTGTCCCATACCACAGACAGCCACCAGACCAAACTGTGTAACAGGCCAGTATATGTAGGGTCAGTCTGTGAGTGGTACATATGAGGATGGTGTCGAACACATAGTCCATATACTGTAATACCATGTTAGCTAACCATATGTGGCTGTGGCTGTGTTCACATTGGTTGTGGATATTCACTGCCACACAGGTGTATCTTATCCTGTGCTATGATATGCCTGTTGAACCTGGTTTACATGCAGGTACATGTGAATCCCCCCTTGGGTGGTGTAGGACAGTGTTGAGCCAGTCTGCCTGCAGCCTGCACAGTGCAGTGTGACATGCCTAGCAGCTGAGTATACCTACCCAGTGGGATGTCATGTGCAGATACTAGCCAGATGTCCCACTGCTGGACCTCCCCTAACAGCCATGTATGTCAGATAGGGCAGTGGGATGCAGTGCAGATGTATGTCAATACCTATTGTGTAGTGTGTGGTCATGGCACCCCTGTACCAGTGGCCATACTGTTACAGGCCAGGCAGGGGTGTTTGAATGCATGACCTATGGTGGACATCATATACCGGTTGTTATGTGTTATACCCGTTATATGGGCGGCGCAGTGGTGCAGCGGTTAATGCTGTCACCTCACAGCAGGAGGTTCTCCGGTTCAATTCTCGGCTGGAGTGCCTTCTGTGTGGAGTTTGCATGTTCTCCCTGTGTTCGTGTGGGTTTCCTCCGGTACTCGCACCGTACCTTCCTCCCACATTCTAAAGACATGCTTCTGGAGCATTTCTCCCCAGGCCTCCACTGAAAACAGGATCTGTGGAACCTAGTCGGACATTCCCGGTCAACAAATGTTAAATAAAATAAATAAATAAATACCCATCTACATGGCCATTCACATCCATATTATCAGGCATGGTACACATGTGTAGCACTAAGGGCTTATGTGTATACCTCTGCACTGTACAGACTGTGTCAGACCCTCCACATATATTGGCCAATATCTCTGCTGCAGTCCACAGCGGCATTACATGCTAGCAGCAGTACTGCACACTGATGTCCTTTGGATGTCGTTCAGTAACCAATGGCACACATGTTATTAGTAGATGTGACCTCCCACACACACCATGTCTGTGAAGATAATCCCAATGACAGTAGCAATAGTCTACTAGTATACCTGCTATACATACCTGACATCCCCTGCAACTACAACATTGGGAACATACGGGCTGGGGTTGGCCTACACTTCATGTCCAGGACATATGGTGGGAATATATGTACATATACATATCCAGATAGCCAGATATATGATTACACATGTGTACTACACCCAATTAACACTGTCATGGCAACCACCCACTATAGATTCCCACATCATGTGTGTGTGGTCCCATTACATCTCCTTTGTGATGGATATCCGTCCTGTGTGTGGGCAGCAGTGCTACTGACAGCATGTAGCAATACCCCATACAGGAGAACTGGCACACTCAGGGCAGCCACATATTTGTGGGAGGATCAGGAAGTACAGACAGACTGCGAGTGGAGTTGTGTTATGCTTTGTACAGTACTGGTGTTACAGGGTGTGGGTGTACATACTAGTTTGCCATGGAATTCAGTCCATCTGCATAGCACACAACTGTGGGCCTACCCTCAAGTTGGCCAGAGCTGTGCCTATCATTTCTTGCCTGTCCACCACACAGGTCTTGTGCCAGATAATACACTGGCAGTGTGTGTGTTGCATGTTACCGGTACATGGCTACATCCATGACTATCTCTACCATCAATTCCCTGACTAAGTGTATGTTACAGACTATCCTGTAACACCTGCACCTTGTGTAGTGTATGGCAACAGTTGTCCATATATGTGCCTGCATTCCAGCCTCTGTCCATCACCTACATACCAAGCTTTGCACATATGTCATGATGTCAGTGATTGATCCATAGTGGGCTGGGAGTATAACACACTGCCATGTCTGCCATCAGTCCACTGCCATTGTAACCCCCACACATATGGTGGGACTGAGGCCATATATGTGTGGGCATCAACTACACAATACATGTGTGCCCTCATGCACTGCAGAGCCCAGTGTATGTAACAGTGGTATATGGCCCTGTATTATTGAGTCTTGGGGGAAGCACCAGAAATTACCTAGGCTGCTACAAAATGTGGGGGTATCAGGGCTGAGCTGCCTTAAGGTACAGATGTACAGAACCATATACTTCACCTATATACACATTACTGTCATGGATCTGGGTACTGCAGGACTACTGCCCCCTGCCATACAAACTGTTCTGTGTGATGGTGTGCTTGTGATGGTGTCAGTTATGCCATGTTATGTAGCAGTTAGAACCCATGTGGTCATATGATGTCTATACCACCTACTGTGTTTGTACAGTGTGTAGATAGAGGCTGCTGAACTACACACCTGGAGTACATACTGCATACTGTTGATTGTTAGGTATCCTGTGGCCCAGTGTGTCTTTCCTATTGTACAATGTGAATGGCTTGGCCTGGACAGCAACAGCTGTGAACCTTTCCAGCCTACTGCATGACTGTAACTGGTCCATTGTAGCATCACTCCATTGATATAGTAGTCAGTATCTGAACAGCTATATAGCATAGCATGTAGAACTGTAATAGTACACGATGAAAGGTTTCCATGTCTGCAAACCTGTGGGTGTTGTTTTACCTATGGCCTCTCTGTGGGTGTATGTTACAGGCAACGATTGTCATTTGTATGGGTGGCACATACAGTGTCCAGTCATTCAGGGGTCTACTGTAGGCATAGTGGCTGTTCCATATTGTGTGCACCTACCACTTATGTATCATACTGTACATATAACTGCATGTGTATGTGTAGTCACATGTATATGTACAGACACACACACACACACACACACACACACACACACACACACACACACACACACACACACATATATATATATATATATATATATATATATATATATATATATATATATGTATAATTGTATCTGAATATCTGTGTCTGTGTATCTGATGCCTGGTAATGTTGATGGCTTCCACATAATACATTCCCCATGGGAGCCAGACTGTACTGCATGATATATTACCAATACCAGCCTGACATCATACAGGTGGGATGTAGTACAAGAAACATTGTGTGCCCATGTTGTAACTGGCCCTGGTTATGGGATCTCAACACTTGGTAGTGTATTACAGGGAAGACGTGTTTGTCTAGGGAAGAGATGCCAATTTGCACAACTCGTATAGTGTGTGGTGTGTCTCAACCCCATTAACATAACATGTATCCTGTCACACTCCTCTCCCTAACAGCTACATGTGCCTTGCAGTACCAGCCCAACAGTGTTGTATCAATGGGTCAGTAGGAATGGGAATCCTATTGAGATCTTCCACGTGTGTATGTGTGCGTGTGTGTATGTGTGCATGTGTGCATATCTGTAGGGTACACCAGCCCGAGTCCACATTTTCTTGTTATGATACACATTGCTACACAGTAGTACAGATATTGTTGTTGTCCATAGGTGTGTCAATGCAATGCAACACCCTACTATGCCTGTGGCATGTGCATCACATGCATATCCCTGTGGTACCACTGTTGTGATATGCAATGGGTTGTTTATGCGTCATGGTCAATGTGTGATAGTGGGTATGTCAGAGTATCAAGATGGGTTCTAGTGTGTACAATATCCAGTGGAGGATATGGGTGCTGTGTACACTGTCATTACACCATGGTACACCTGGTATATGGCCCATGTATCACTCTCAGGTGGCCATTGTCACCATCACCCATACAGATAACAGATAACAGGATACAGCCCAGTTACACATGGGCTGAGTGCAGCCTACCTGTAACACATTGGACACATGGACTAGTTAGTTAGCAACTATACAACCAGGACTCTAAGATGTGTGTCTACCTGTTCTGTGTCAGTCAATGTGTATATGATTGCATGACACACTATGTATTCTCCATATATAAACATTACATCCCACTTTGCCATATTGTATGTGTCTGTGGATGGTCTGCATGCAGCACTTGACCTGGTACACCTCTCACTCTACAGATGGTGTCGTGTTTGCAATGACAGCCACACAGTTCAGTAGCACTACATACCGAGATTGGGGTCTAGACACAGTGTCACTAAGTAAGGATGTGTGTTTATGTGGATGGTTTGACATAAGCGTGCAGATTATGCCTGTACCAGCAGGCCACTGGTCAAGTTTACATGGCCGATAACTGTTATACATACCTGTGGCATGTGTGCAACTTTACACCTTTTATGTCACGACCATGGTGACACCACACTGACATACCCTTGTGGAATATGTCTGCGGACCATCCTCCTGCTGACATATGTATGCCTACAACACAAATGGATGACAGTATGGGGATATCAATTGGTGCTACCAACAGCTGAGATGCATCATAGCTAAATGGCTACACTACCTAACATGTATGCAGTACACATTACCCCTGACTACATTCTACACTGCAGTACCTTGTGGCACTTTATCACAGTCACCGTGTGCATCCGAACCATGTTAGCCTGTCCCTGCTTCAATGTTATGGATGACAGGGATGTGGCACAGGTATCATCGTATGCACAGGGTGTGTTGCAGGTGTGCCAGAGGCCGAGGGTGGTCCAAACATGTGTCACTATGTGTGTGGGTGAGGGGTGTGGTTCCTTGATTGGGGCATGGTGATGTGGTGTTTTTCGGTATGGGGTTGCCCTAGTTGTGGTTGCATAGTGTGTGGGTATGCATGCACACAGTTCTGCCATGTGGCTGCCCTATACGAGTAATGTTGAACAGCTGCAGACCATAGTTGGCAGGGTGTGCAGTTCACTGCCTCTGGCCATGGACATGCTGACTGTGCCTACCAGGGGTTCCATGTGCATGTGCAGGTACAGACCTTGAGGTTCTACACTCCCCTGATGATGACATATGTCCGCTGGAACCATGTCTTGCCTGGGACTGGCCAGGGCCATGTGCACGTGGCCCACTGTGTTGTGGTGTGGACAGCAGCCCCTGTGGTGTGCTGGGGCTGACACTGCCACTACTGGAGCGGCAGTGCGTCTTGGCACATCCATGTTGACCACCAACTGCTGGTGTCTCTGGCCTACGTCCATGCAGCTTTCACACCACTCCCAACACACATTCTAGCACAAACATACCACAGTCAAGGAGGCCAACCATTTCACCCCACCGTCTATCCATGACCTCGGTATATTCACAGAAGGCACCAGCGAGTTCATAGAGGTTGCCACTTACAGCTGCGAAAGCAGACCTCTGCAGCCTCAGGACCTGTCTGGTGTGCATTTCCATATGTGCTTGTGCCTCCATTATGGCCTGAAACATGCTTCTGGTGGTATCAGTTGTGGCACCTCTATCAGGGGCATGATGACCTGCGGTCCTCTCATGAGCAACATGGTACATCTGCCAATGTGGTTGCCTTCTAGGCATCTGGCTATGCCGACTGTGACCCGACAGAGTTAGCATGGACACCACACTTTCTTGGTCATTGCCACCAAATGCCAACTGTCCCTCTGCTATGGCCACATGTGATGGGGTTTGTAGGGGCACTGTAACTATGTGCGGGCTTGGGGTGGCTAGGACGGTGATGACACACGGCACAGTGTCGGCCTCTAACAACCCCACCTGTGCCTCACCTTACCTTCATCATCATCGGTGTCTGTAGGGACACCTACCTCAGGTTACATGAAGGAGGAACCCTGACTCATCCTGCCACCTGTGGGGGAAACAAATACACACGTTAAGACCTGTACAGCATTGCATAAAAGTACACACACTCACACACACTCACACTGACAGCCACCATACTACCTCACTTTCCCTGAGTTTACAGACAGTCCCACAGTCAGTTACATATGTTCCCCATCCTGCATGGCATTTGCTTATATGCACGGATCACTACAGCCCATAAACATATCATTCCTCAACATGCCTACATGTGTGGTTACCACACCTGACCTGTTACTGCATCACCTCCCTGACTTGGGTGGAATAGGTTGTACATGGCCTCACTGCTGTCACCCTGTATTACCCTGTGTATGGGCAGTAATGGTGTACAAGGCCCCTATATGGTTGGGGCTGCTACATTCACTACATATGTCACACACCAGAGCCTCATACTACAGTCTTGCTCAGTCCATGCCACATCTGCTGCACAAGTGACCCATCATGCAGACAACAGTACTACCTGCATACACTCAGTGATGTGCTGCGGTAATTCCCCATTGCATTTGCAGTGCTGCATATGTGGGTAGCCAGTTACCTATCTGCTGCTGGCAATATGATGTGGATACCTGGTATGTACTGCACCTCCCAATGCATGCTCCACACTACAGACCTTGTTATGCTATCAGCTGTCCTGTGTTCACATACCTGACAGGTTGTCCTGGTGTCCCACGTCTCACTCCATGTACAACACAATCCCAAGGGGAAGTACAGCCATGTGGTCAATCCCACTATCGCCTGTGCATACTTGGACACACACACACACACACACACACACACACACACACACACACACACACACACACACACACACACACACGCATGCACACACGTACACACACATCTGACATGCATCGTCCAGACTCCACTAGATTGCACTTATGAACACAACCAAGACACACACACACACACACACACACACACACACACACACACACACCTACATGTGGAGTTGCACAACATTTGCACACACAGTCCTCCCATTAGCGTTTTGTCAACATGCATTACATATGGAGCTCAACAGCATGCAGAGCAACTATAGTGACATCATGCTAGTGGCAGTATACATGTGTGCGGCATGGGCTTTGTTGGTAGGTGATGGCCCTTCCCCATGTTAACACTGCACCCATGTACAAAGTGTTACTGTGGACCTGTTCCACCCCCTGCCTTGTATTGTGCACCATACCTCAGATGTAGAAACCATTGATGCATCTGTAGTACTGTGTCGGTTATGTCAGCTCCAATGCTCACAGCCCCTATGTGCTGTAGCAACTCATACTTTGGATGATATGTAAACAGCTATCAGTTATGGATGCCTGATGTCTGCATTACAGATCACGACATCAGCAGTGCATGTATGACCAGTACATGACTATTACACTGACAACCAGTGGACCTTACCATGGCTGTGAGGGATGCCCTACACATTTCACAGACCTCTGCATGGTTGCAAGGTCTACTCATGTGCACATCCCTTGGAGTGCACACACTGCTGTCACGAGTGCTTTGGGGTCAGGGTTATTTCTGCAACATTTACTTAACCTGATTGTGTGCAGCTGCAGCCATGGTGGTGTTGAGCCACACATGTCCCTGCCATAGGCCATGTGTCCTGCCACATGTCACATCCCTGTGGACACATTGCACATTGACAGGATGTTAGTTATCTTGCATGTGCCTGTTGTACCCTTCTGATACCCCAGCATGGTCTCTACTGTGATGCAGTGCATTTCACAGCAACATGCAGTATGGGTAGGTGTGTTAGACATGTGCATGGGGGATATCCCATACCTATTACATGCCCAGTTTATCATCATGCATGAACACGAACCATACTCACCAGCTATGGTCTGCTGCCATAGTGGTATCCTGGAGGGGCCTACATAGGAGTGTGAGAAAGCTGATGTCAGTGGCCACAGCTGTGGCATTCATAAAAGGTGAGTGCAGCATTACATTACATCAACAGTAGAATTACACAAAATAACAGCTTATACATAACTGTTTATTACTACTACACAGCAGCAGACTATGTATATGGCATCTCAGTTTTGCATGATGTAGTTGTACAGATGCAGATGTATACACACAAGTGGGGTATCAATGTGCCCTGGGGCCTTACCTGCACACTCCTCAACTGGTGTGTCGTTGGCACCCACCTCCAAGATGTTCCCTGCCAGGTGTTGATGCTGCAGGCAGACAGGTGCCACAAGGCAGCTGAGAAGCTCCTACACATGGGTGAGGGGTGGATGGATGGGTTGCCCCCCCATTGTGAGGTGGTCCCCCCTTACGGCAGCTGCACGCCGATGTACAAGACGAAGCAGGTCAAGGCAATGATGCCAGACCTACTCATAGCTGTGGTTATGCAGTCTGACTTTATTGATCCTGTGGACTAGCTCATTCCACAGGGCGGTCCTCTCCTGCTGGTCATGGGCTGTCCAGCCAAACAGCAGTATGTAGTGCTGTACCAGGTGGTTGATAATGAGCGCTGTTTTAGTGGCAATGTATGTGGGAAGATGACTATGCCACATGTTTCCTGGAAGACATAAGGATGGAAACAGGTCTGAGCCACCCATACAGCAGGGTTACCATAGTTCTCCCCCCACCATATCAGCTACAACAAACTGTTCACAGACTGCAATTGTTATGTCAGCTGCTACCTACCATTGGGAGATATGTTGTATTGTACCAAGCTTTGTGCTATGTGTATGTGCCATGCTTTGTGCTGTGTGTTTGTAGCCATGCTCCTTGTGGGGACACTTATCATTGCTGGCCTGTTACAGACTATTTCACTTGCCACTAAATATATGTGTATAAATATACATCTATGTACATATATGTGTAGATAAATGCTGTATGTTATTGATATACCTATGTCTATATGAGTGTCTGTATCTGTACATATACAAGTCACATTATGTATCACACAGATATGTGGAGTGCATACAGACATCTGGTCCGCATTCTATAACTGCCTTTCATTCACAACTGCACTTTTCTGCCTTGCTGCAACACAGATAGGTGCCACATGTGAACACAGACTAACACTAGGGTGGTAAAGATGGTGTGAGATTGCTGGTATGCCTATTACATGCCTATGGCATTTGTGCATACTACATTACACATTAACATGACTGTCCTGCAAGTGGTGTGCTCTGGCACCCATGTGTCTATCATGACAGCAGTACATCCACCACCAGCTATTGTCCACACTAACATAACATACACATATATTATGGCTGACATCCTTGTCATTCATTGCTGATCTGCACAGTTGGCGGGTATGTCCCACTGCTTACAGGAACAGACAGTATTTTCCATAGCAGTTGTTCAGCAGGACATCATTACAGGGACAACTACAGATGGCACATATCAAACATTCTACATCATATATCCTGTTGATCTATACCACATACTACATTAAATTACATATAGTTATGCTTTATATACCTTTTATTCTTTGGACGGTTGTGATGCCTTCCCCGTTGTGGCTTGAAGTTATTTGTTTCCCACTGTGTGTTTCATTTTATACATGTTTTTTTTCTTCTCTCTTTCTCGCTCTCTCTCTCTCTCTCCATTAGAGCGAATTAATTGGTTTGAATGGATTTCAGCATGGCTTTTGTGGGTGATGCACATGATCAGGTGATGGGCTCTGCACCAATCAGTGTGCAACAGTTGCTGACTGCGTGCAGCCTGTTCTGTAGTGATTCAGTTAACCATTGTCATGGCAACCCAGTACTATAAATTGCTTACTCATGTGGGCGTTGTCCCTTTATCTTTCCAGTATGGAGGACATCCTTACTGTATGTGGGCAGCAGTGTTACAGATGGTAGGTTGCAGTACCAATTACAGCGGGGCATGCAGACATAGGACAACTGCACAATCTTAAGAAGTTCCAAACCTACAGACAGAGTGAGTAGTGTTGTTATGTGCATTGTATATTGCTGGTCTTGCAGTGTTTGCATACATATAGTAGTTTAGGATGGAATGCAGTCTGTCTGCATAGCTCTCAACAGTGGGCCTATCCACATGATGGCCAGTGGATTGTCTGTTTGCTTTTGCCTGTGCACCACACAGGTCTTGTCCTAGATATATCCCCGGCAATCTGTCTGTTGCATGCTATCAGTACATGGCTACTTCCAGTTGTGTTCCTGATGTGTTATTCCTGCATAAGGGTATGTTGCAATGAATCCTGTAACACCAGCAATTTGCAGAGTGTGTAACAGCAATATTACGAGTATGGCCTTGTGTTCCTGCCTCTGTCCTCCACATATATGGCTGGCTTTGTCCTGTTGTGTTACGGTTAGGGGTTGTTCGGTATTGGCCTATCATAATTTACTGCTAGCATTCCTGCTATCATCCCAACCATATCGTGGACTCCCAAGACATTTGTTGGTCAGGGTCCATACATGTGACAGATACATAGACATTATCAGAGGTAATATATGTCCCCCTAGGCCTTGGCTACAGGGTGTAACTGGCAACTGCTGAACTACATCTATTATTGTTTATTGTTATCTATCTTGATGTCAAATCCTTTGACTACAGTTGTACAAATTGACGGGCTTGGCCTGGACAGCATAGTATGTTATATAACCGCACTGTCTGCATCTACTTTTCTGTGTGGGCCTTGCATTCCTCACTGATTAAATAAGTCCAGATCTATGGGCTGTTAGTAATGGCATTCATTATTGTAAAATACACCATTAAAGGTTGTCTGTGTATACATATCTGTATGTAATCTCGTCCTTTGAATAGTGAATGGGTCTATGTGTAATGTAATACTCCTGTTCAAGTGTAAATGTCATTTAGTAGGTTATACAGCAAAACGATGTTGATATACCGATTTCACATGGAAAATAGAATGTGCTGCAGTGGGACTAGAACTGGGAATGCGTGTGCATTAGGTGGAAGCTCTGCCCAATACACTATTGCAGTTCTGCTTAATTTGCATATTTCTACCTTAGTCATACCCATGCTCCCTTCTCTCGGCCCCCAAGTTCCACGTACACAGCATCCATCCATTCTCCAGTTGCTAGCCCTGCCATACCACACCTCCATACATTTCCATCTCTGCATTTCTCAGTACTCCTCCATTTTACTGTCTCAATGCAACCTTCTGCAGTCTCTTCATCCATTTAGTCCATGTGCGTTTGAGACTTCCCTTCATCCTCCTACTATACTGGTGGAAACATCATTGTGACCCACAAAGTCTGGTTCATCCCACCAGAGATGGATCTGTTGTTGTGTCATGAGTAGACTTTGCTGGTCTACACTGTTTCTCCCACTGGTAGCATCCTGCCAGGGTTTTGAGAAGCAGCGGTTTGCTCACACACCAGATCAGCCTCATCTCCCTCTTCTGCGGATGAAACATGCCCCCACAGTGTGCCCCATTTTCGATTCCTCTCTTCAGTATTATACAAGACTACTGATCTCACAGTATGCATGGACAGGCACTGTTCGTTGATACTCATAGACTGCTTGGAATACTGTGAATTAGCACTGTGCACATGTTTGCTGTTATTAATGTACATACTTACATACATTTCCTATACTGTTGACTGACTGTGCCGGATGATATGTTTGTGATAACAGCAGCTGATTGTATAAATGCCATGCCTTCGTGGGAACTCACTTGGACTATAGTGTGTAGGGGTGGACCTGGGAGTGCTGATTATGTTGTTACTGGCCACGATGAGGGCTGTGGGCTGCAGCGTACCTAAGGCACTGTGGGGGAAGTGTAGGCAGAAATGCGCTGGTGTGCACGAGGCTCAGACTTGCTGACCTCCGGTTATGGCGTCTTACACTGTGTTGGTCTCCACATTGCTTAACCAGTGTGGGCATTGCTTACCACTGCTCAAACAGGCGTACTCACACTTTCTGTTGCATACCCCCATGCTACTTCATGTACATGTCGGTATTATACATGCTTAAGTCAGGTGTACATATCAGGTATGAGTGTTCATGATGGTCAGTGTAAGGTGAAGTGGGACTACAGTTTAGCAGTTTTGGATAGGTTACACTCAGGTATTCGGGTTAGGTTTAGTTATGCCATACCTGTGTTGTAGAGTAGATGTGAATAGTGAAGGTGTAGGCGGGTAGGTGGAGGGGAAGACATTTTAAATGTATAGTAGGCCATTTGACTGATTGGTAGGGGAAGCAGTAGTGCAGGTTTGCAGGGTGTTGGGATATGTATGCGAGGCAGGATAGGAGGTGTCAGTGTCAGTAGTTGGTGTAGGGGTATGGAGTGATAGTTGGGGGGGTGGACTTTGCCAGGTGGTGAGCAGGTGGTGATCCAAGAGTGCTTGAGGTTTCCTTTCATGTGTTATTTACACTATATTCTGGGACAGCTGCAGTAATACACCTGGGTTGGTGGTTCCAGATTCTGCCAATATAGTTGTGTGGAGGGTGTCAACTACTTGTGACTGTGAACATTACTACAAATGAAACAGGGGTCGATAGGTAAGTGGTGTAATTGGGCCACACAGAGATAGTAAGGGACATGTCCAGGGATGTGCAGGATGGCTGATGGGAAGGTCCACAGCTGGCCATTTCTTCTACAGTGACAGCTGTGTATAAACCCTGCATGTGGGGATAGGTCTGGATACTCACACCCCTGGGTGGGGATGAGGACAACAATAATACCTTGTGATGCCAATTATTTCGGCTTACATGCCTACAGTGAGGTGTTGTGACCATGTGTTCTTTGGTGTCATTTAGTGGGTTTGCAACAACACATCTGGTTATTCTGCCCTTTGCCCTGTAAACTAGACATTGCTGCTGTGGAACTCATACTGAGCGTGGTTGCTCATTAGGTGTCGGATCTGCCCAATGAACACTATTGCTTACATCTCTGGGGCAGTCAACATAGAACTGCTCCATCCAATACCTGCATGCCTAGGCCCATAATTACATACCTATAGTTCCCCACCTGCACCTCCTCTTTGGCACTCTTCCTTACTCTGGGTGCAGGTTGGGTCTGGCCCCACCAGTACACACTGTCCACTCCCCACTTCTCGGGACCCATTGCGTATGTTGTCTTGCCCCATGGATCATCAGGCTTCCCCAACTTTGTAGTCCAAGAACATGTATGCCCTGCCGTTGGACATCTGTGTAATGCCTGGAAAGCCAAATATGCATAGAATTTTTGGGTTGTACCACAAGGGACATTCTTGTCTTTGTGTCAAGATTAGACTTGGCGGATCTCTTCCACTGGTAGTATCCTGACTGTAGTCTGGGAAGCAGTGGTTTGTTTACTTTTATTGTGGGTTTGTATGTTTCACCTGTCTAGCCTGGGGGAGGGTTGATGCTACGTGTTAAACGTTTGTTGACTGGGCCCCTACCCCCCAGTGGCATGGCCTGTGAACATATGTAATTCTTAACTGCTGTATCATATCCTGGCTATATATATGTGTATATTTATGCATATATATATATATATATATATATATATATATATATATATATATATATATATATATATATATATAATGACATCTGGATGTATGGGTGTCTGCATATGTATATATCTATATGTGGGTAATTATATATATCAGCAAGGCAATATATTAGCGTCTCCCATGGTGTAAAAATCTCTTTGCCCACCAAAAACACGCTAGTAAGTAATCCAATAGTTGCGGCTAGGAGATGACCAAGGCGTATATACAGCTCATGCATAAAATGTCGACATAAACATATAGAGACTCCGTAACTCTTAAAAGGAAATAATCTGTTTATTAGTAACAAATCGGTAAGCGCTTTCACTATGGCTTCATCAGACTGTTGAATTTCAAAATCCATCTAATCACCTTTATATAGATCACATGCTTGATGAAAATACATCTCATTATCATGTTAAAGGAGTATTCGTCTAATCTATTTCTATCATCAATAAAAGACTTTACGAAAGCTAAACAAATAACATGAAGCCTTCAATATTTCATTTAAGAATACACTTGACAGAAACAAATAACAAGGACAAAACAAAGCTATTGCAGTCCATAATGTATAACTTAGACTTAACAGAAATAACTATAATAAAATCCATTGGGAATTGCAAGTTGCAAGACCAATGGAAAACGCGTTACCATAAAAATCACGTCTTGCTCCACCAAATGGTATATCCTGTAACAGCATATATAATTCTCTAAAATACACTATACTAGTGAGAGGAAATATAACAAATTAGAACTAATCAATTAACAACCGTGATTGTCCATCCATGTCTGCATCATGCTGTGTATAACAACACTTCATGTTATTTGTTTTGAAAGTCAACGGTCTGATGAAGCCATAGTGAAAGCACTTACCGATTTGTTACTAATAAACAGATTATTTCCTTTTAAGAGTTACGGAGTCTCTATATGTTTATGTCGACATTTTATGTATGAGCTGTATATACGCCTTGGTCATCTCCTAGCCGCAACTATTGGATTACGTATTTATATATATATGTCTGTCTATGTATGTATACATTTGTACTACAGAGAGGGAGAGGTATATCTCCATGTAGTTATGGGTATATATACACACACACATACCTCTACATTTTTAGCTACATATCCTGTAATGTTGCCTGTTATTGCTGGGTACTGTGTTTCTTGTGAATACTGGCCATCCTTGTGTGCCACTTATGCTTTGCAACACCTACAACTAAATCCATTAGTGTACACAGATTCACACATGAAATCTATTGTTAGTACCAGGTAATTATTTGTCCCATGTAGGACAGCCCTAACATTGAGTATACAGCTTTCATCTACAACCAGAGTTACATAGGTACCCATGGCTATATGCATGGACTATGGCGTGTGCCAGACCTAGGATACTTGGGTCAGGACAACATAAGGGATGGGTCCCAAGGGGGTGTGTTGAGGAGGGGCTATGTGTGGTGGTGTGGTAGCTACGAGCCGGTAACCAGGGTAGGGATGGTGGCAGCGTGTGTGCAATGGGTGGGGGGAAGCGGAACTGTGGGTAATGAATGTATGGGTCTGGGAGGGCCTTGGTTGCATGTGCCTGTACTGCTCAGCCAGCCTAGTGGGTGGGGGAGAGGGGGATGTGATGCCAACATGTGAAACATTACAGAAGGCTATTTAAATCCTTATTTCAATGACACACGTAGAATGCAATGAGCTTGGTAGTGTATTGCAGGCCAGACATTTTTGGCTGGGCTGGGTATGCCAGTTCGTAGGTGATGTATATTGTTTGGGGCCTCTCAAGCCCATTCACAGTGCATGTGGACATATGTGTTTGTTAATCTACCATTGTTATCTACAGATGTCTGGCCATATATACCTCTGTGGGTGTATATATATATATATATATATATATATATATATATATATATATATATATATATATTTGCTGACATATTTCTTCCTATGTCCGTATATACCTACGGAGACATATATCTGCGTACATACATGTAACTTGCTGTGTATATGTGGACATATAGATGTTGATATATATATGTGTAGTTGTCGACATTTGCATGTATATCTGTGCATATATTTGTCTATATATGTATATATCTCTGGATATTTCTTATATATATTTATGTATATATATATATATATATATATATATGACTACAACTATAGATATGTTGTATCCATTTAAATAGTAATCTATTTGCACACACACGTCCATCTAGCTGTAGGTATACATTCTCTGTGCTGTTGCATGACTGGACTGGATGAAATGTTTCTGACAACATCCACTTCATTTGTATGTGTCATGGCTTAGAGGTAATTCCCTTTGTCTATGGTGTGGAGGGTCCTTGGTTCAAGCCCGGCAGGAGCTGTTTATTTTGTTGCTGGCCAGAACATGGGCCATTGGGTACAGAGTGATTACGGCATATTAAAGCAGTTGTACGTGGGTGTGCGTGGGTTTGCGAGGAGCTAAGCACTGCTAACCTCCGGTTACAGTTTCTAACACTCAGCTTCTACTTTGCTTATTCTGTGTAGGTAATGCTTACCCCATGCAAACACACTTAAACACGCTTAATAGTGCTTATATATGTTTACTACTGCTTATTTGTGCTTAAACCTGCCTATTAGTGCCTTATTCTGTGTGACACTGATACGTCACATGTGCATATCTTGCGGTACTCCAGTTCATATATTTCTGCTATTTCATGGGTCTTGCAACAAAAATATTGTTCATAACGTGCTTTGCCATGTAAAATAGACTGTGCTACAGTGGGACCCGAACCAGGAATGCCTGCTTATTGGTCAGATGCTCTGCCTACTACACTATCGCAGTTCTGCTTAATTTGCATATTTCTACCCTAAAGTCATACCCATGCTACCTTTCCCTGGCCCCCGAGCTCCACGTACACAACATCCATCCATTCCCCAGTTGGTAGCCCAGCCATACCACACCTCCACACATTTCCCTCTCTGCATGTCTCATCCCAAGCTTCAATAGGCTCTTCATCCATTTAGTCCATGTACATTCAAGCCTTCCCTTGATCCTCCTACGATACTTTTGGAAACGCCTATGTGGCCCACAAGGTTTGGTTCATCCCACCAGGGATGGACCTGTTGTTGTTTCACTGTTAGACTTTGCTGGTTTACATTGTTTCTCCCACTGGTAGCATCCTACCAGGGGTTCAGGAAGCAGCGGTTTGCTCACACACGGGCCAGCCTCACCTCCCGGTTCTGAGGAACCAGCGCCCCAGATGTGACATTGTGTGCATGAAGCACGCCCACATGCCCCCATGGCATGCACCATTATTCATTCTTCTCTTCAGTATTATGCAAGACGACTGTTCTTACAGTATGTTTGGACAGGCACAGTTCATTGATACGCATAGACTGCTCAGAATACTGTGATTGAGCGATGTGCACATGTTTGCTGGTATTAATCTACATACCTACATACATTTCCTATACTGGTGAATAACTGCTGGATGATATGTTTGTGATAACAGCAGCTGAATGCGTATCTGCCATGCCTTAGTGGTAACTCAGTTAGACTATAGTGTGCAGGGTGGGGGGTTGGAACCCAGGAGTACAGATTACTTTGTTAATGGGCACGATGAGAGCTGTTGGCTACAGAGGGCCTAAGGCACTGTAGAGAAAATGTAGGTGGGTATGCGCTGGTGTGCATGAGGCTCAGATTGGCTCAGATCTGCTAACATCCGGTTATGGCATCTTACACTGGATTGGCCTCCACATTGCTTAACCAGTGTGGGCATTGCTTACTGCTGTCCAAACAAGCTTACTCCCTCTTGCTGCAGCATACCCATGTATTTAGTTCACATTTGTTGTCCAGGACAATCCGACTGGATGCTTCTCCCTTGTCAGTGGTGGCCTGGGTAGTGAAGCTCCACAGTAATCCCCAGCTACACATTACACGTAGTATTGAGATATACACATTCATAGAGAGTAACAGACTTAACATGGCTACGTACCACATTCTTCATGCTTAGCTCACATTAACATGTCGGTATTGTACATGCAAAGGTCAGGTTTACATGTCAGGTATGACTGTTGACATAGGTCAGTTTAAGGTGAACTGTGATTCCAGTTTAATGGTTCTGGATAGGTTACACTCAGGTATTCAGGTTAGGTTTAGTTATGTCATACCTGTGTGTTAGAGTAGAAGTGAATAGTGAAGGAGTAGCTAGGTCGTTAGAGGGGGGGGGCATTGTAACTGTATAGTAGGCTGTTGGTATGATTGGTGTTGGAGCAATAGGGAAGGTATGCAGGATGTTGGGATTTGTATGCAGACAGGACAGGAGGTGTCGGTTTCACTAGTTGGTGTAGGGGGGTATGGAGTGTTAGTCGGGGTGGGGATTCATCAGGTGGTGAGCATGTGCTGCTCCGAGTGTGCTTGAGGTGTTCCTTCATGTGTTATTTACATGTGTCGTGTGGGACAGCTGAGGTAATACACATGAGTAGAGGGTTCCAGATTCTGCCAATATAGTTGTGGAAGAGGGTGACACCTACCTGTGACTGTGAACAGTTGTAGTAATGAAAAAGGGGTCGATAGGTAAATGGTGTTAATGGGGTACACAGAGGGGCAGATAGTAGGGGGAATGCCCAGGGATGTGCAGGTAGGCTGACGGGAAGGTTCACAGGTGGCCATTTCTTCTCCTGCAACAGCTGTGTATATACACTGCAGTTGGAGGTAGGTTTGGACACTCACACCCCTGGGTGGGGGTGGGGACAACAATAATATCTTGTGATGCCAAGTAGTTCAGCTTACATGCCTACAGTGGGTTGTTGCGACCATGTGTTCTTTGGTGTTATTTAGTGGGATTTGCAAAAATACATCTGTTATACCGTACTTTGCCATGTAAAATAGACTGTGCTGCAGTGGGACTCGAAGCGGGAGTGGCTGCTCATTGGGCGGTGGCTCTGCCCAATGAACACTATTGCTTACATCCCTGGGGCGGTCCGAATAGATCCACTCCAGCAAACACCTGCATGCCTAGACCCATAATTACATACCCATAGTTCCCCCACCTGCACCTCCTCTACAGCACTCATCCTTACTCTGGGTGCAGGTCGGGTCTAAACACACCACTACACACTGCCCACTCTCCACTTCACTGGACCCATCTCATACGTTGTCTCGACCCATGGGTCATCAGGCTTTCCCACCCCTGTAGTCTGGGTACGTACACACCCGCCTTGATAGGTCATCGCACAGGCGTCCTCCAATAACAAGACAATTTTTGGGTGTCTTGGAAGGGACATTCCTGTCTCTGTTCCAGGATTAGACTTCTCGGGTCCACTGTGTCCACTCCCCTGTGGTCTGGGGAGCAGTGGATTGTTTACATTGTTTGTGTGTTTGCTTGCATGTTTCCCCTGTCTGGCTCGGGGGGGGGGTCATGCTATGTGTTACATGTTTGTTGATTGGGCCCCTCACCTTCATTGGCATGGCCTGTGAACATATGTCATTCTTAAGTGCTATAGCTAACACACACACACACACACACACACACACACATATATATATATATATATAGGTTCATAGATTAGTACTAAGCTAACTGCCCTTGCAAGCCATTTTAAGCTTAGCCAATTATCCCTTGTGAGACTTAAACCCTGCACCTTGTGTTTGTAAGGCAAACACCTTAACTATTCGGCCACCCTCCCAACCTCTCTCTCTCTATATATATATATATATATATATATATATATATATATATATATATATATATATATATATATATATATATATATATATATATATATATATATATATATATATGCATATGTATATGTCTATATGTGGGTATTTATATATATGTCTATCTATGCATGTATACATTTGTACTACAGAGAGGGGGAGGTATATATCTATATAGTTATGGATATATATACAAACACATATAACTCTACATATTTAGCTACATATCCTGTAATGTTGACTGGTATTGCTGGATACTGTGTTTCATGTGCATACTGGCCAACCTTGTGTGCCATGTATGCTTTGCGATACCTACAACTAAATCCGTTAGTGTACACAGAGTCACACATGAAATCTGCTGTTAGTACCAGGAATACATTAGATTCGTCCCCATGTGGGACAACCCAAACATTGGGTATTCAACCTTTGTCTACACCCAGGGTTATATAGGTACCCATGGCTATGTGCATGGACTACGGTGTGTGCCATACCTAGGATACTTGGGTCGGGACATCATATGCGATGGGTCCTGGGGGGGTGGGGGGCAATATGCAGTGTTGAGGTAGCTACAGGCCGGTAACCAGGATAGGGATGGTGGCTGCATGTGTGCTGCAGGTGGGGGGAAGCAGAACTGTGGGTTATGCATGCATGGGTTGGGGATGACCTGGGTTGGATGGGCCTGTACTGCTCGGCCTGCCTAGTGGGTGGGGGAGAGGGGTATGTAATGTCGACATGTGAAACATAACAGAGGGCTAATTTAATTCCCTAGTTCAATGACAGATGTACAATACAATGATCTTGGTAGTGTATTGCAGGGCGGACGTGTTTGGCTGGGTGGGGGGGTATGCAAATTCGTACATGATGTATATTGTTTGGGGCCTCTCAGGCCCATTAACGGTGCATGTGGACATATATGTTTCTGTTCATCTACCATTGGTATTTACAGATGTCTGGCCATATATACCCCTGTGGGTATATATATTTGCTTACATATTTCTAACTATGTCCGTATATACCTACAGAGACATATATCTGCATACATATATGCCACTTTATGTGTATATGTGGACATATGGGTGTTGACATATATATGTGTTGTTGTCGGCATTTGCATGTATATCTGTTCATATATTTGTATCTATATATATATATATATATATATATATATATATCTCTAGATATTTATATATATGTATATATATGTGACTACATCTATAGATATGTTGTATCCATTTAGATAGTGATATATTTGCACAAACATGCCCATCTAGCTGTAGGTATACATTCTCTGTACTGTTGCATGATTGGGCTGGGGTTATGTTTCTGACAACATACGATTTCTGCATATCTGGCATGGCTTAGTGGTAAATCGTTTTGTGTATGGTGTGCATAGTCCTGGGTTCCGCCCTTGGAGAAGCTGTTTGTTTTGTTGCTGGACAGAACACCGGCCATTGGATACAGTGTGCTTAAGGCACTTTCAAGCAGTTGTAAGTGGGTTTGCACAGAGGTTAGCACTGCTGACTTCTGGTCACAGTGTCTTACACCCATTTAGCTTCTCCTTTGCTTAATCTGTATCGGCAGTGCTTAACCACACGCAAACACACTTGCACATGCTTACTAGTGCTTACATATACTTGCCACTGCTTATCTGTGCTTACGCCTGCTTACTGATGGCTTATTCATTATGATACTGACTCTTCACATGTGCATTTCCTGCAGTACTCCTGTTCATAAAAATTATGTTATTTAGTGGGTTTTGCATTACAAATATTGCTTATACCATGCTTTGCCATGTAAAATAGACTGTGCTGTGCTGGAACTCAAACTAGGAATGCCTGCTCATTAGGCAAATGCTCTGCCCACTACACTATTGCTGACATGCTTCATTTGCATATATCATCCTTGTTATCCTCTTCAGCCTTTTGGGCTGCTTTCACCTTGTCTGAGCAATGGGCACACCTGCGCACCTACAGTTAGCTGTACTTGGAGCTTTAGACAACAATACAGGGGTTTCTTCTTTTCATCTTTATGTCTTGTTGCTGTTATACGTATGGGTGACTGTTGGTGGGGATATGCAGACACCTATGAGCAGCCTCGCTCATTTATTTCCAATTTCTGCTGTTCTACTTTGTAGGTGAGTGTTTATTCTGAGTGCTCTGCTCTCAGACATGCCCCCCGCACTCATACACACTCAGTGTTTGCCTAAGAGGTCGGGCAGCATGCCTTCATTAATATGTATGGCGCGCTGCCATCCTGCTCCTAAGCAGCCACTTCCGTGCAGGAATACACTAGTCCTGCATGGAAGATTAGTGAATCCGGGGGGTTATGTATGCTCTGACTTCTAAACTTTTGTGACATGAATGGTTCTGTTGTAAAGTTTTATGAATTTGTAGAGAAAGCGCAACTTTTTAAAAGTAAATTAAACTTCATTTACAAATAGCTTAAATACCTTGTCAAATTACAGCATTTGTTTGTGTCACTGTGTTACATAATACTTATGTGTTAATAACCAGATACATAAAAATTATATTTTTATCACTTTGGAGGAAATCTGTTTCCACAGCTCATTGATGAGTTCAATACATATATTTGATAGCAAATAATGCATTAACAAGTAGACAGCCATCAAATATGCATAAGGCATTTTAAATGTCTTATGGGTATAGAATGAACCAATTCACTTTACCAGTTAAAAAATAAATTACTAACAATGAATCCAGGATTAATGCAATTGTATACTTTTCACACAAATTATGTGTAGCAATGTAAGCATAGTTTCTAGCTAGTATCAGAAAGCTTATCATAATGAAATTAAGTGAAATGTCATTCAGTAGCAGGAATATTTTGTCCATATTTCTACAAGTCCATCAGTCATATGTTAAAACCCTTTCAGACAACTAAATATTCATGCAACAAGACTGACCTGGTGTGAAAGAAAAACATTTCTGTCTACGCATACATTTATCACAGGCTGTAGTTGTAGACATGGAGACTTCATCAGTTGGAAGCAGTGCAATGATACACATATTTTAAAATTGCCTCATATGTCATTGATTCTGTGTTCCGTTGCTAGAGTCACCTAAGCATAGCTGCTGAGCACATTCGGATTGATCACTGTAAATTACACTAATGGCGTGCTATTTTCTTTTAAAATTACTGCTATTAACATAGAATTTTCCATTGCTCCATGGTAATCTGCCTCTAGAAAATAGATCTGCACAAAGCTACATAATAGAGCACAGCAGTAGCACAATAAATATACAGCATGCCTTATATGTCCTGAAGGTTTATTTATTCAAATACTTACTGTACAAGGCCTGTTATGCCATTTTGCATGGTTTAGCTTCATCACAGAGAAAGTAAAGACTGTGATGCAAATCTGATATACTCCATTGAGGTTGATACATGAAGACTTATGCTCATACAATAAACTACCTCATAGTGTAAGGGCAAACAGAGGAGTAAAAGGATAAAGGTTTGAAGGCAAATCTCACAAAGCAATCCCTGCACTCTCATGAGCCAAGCAGATGGTAATCAGTTTAAAAGCTATAAACCTCCTCAGCATACAGGCCGGCTGCTAATGATACTAAGTGTACTGCTGATGTGCTGGAAAAGAAGTAAATACAAATAATCAGAAGGCCCAGTGTGTGGACGCATGTTAACATTTGTTGGCATTTACTTGTGGTAGCATTTATAAAGTGTGAGAATTGTACTAAAAACAATGTGAAATTTATTTATGTCTCCTAGAGGCTATGTGGGCTATGGACACACATTAAAGTAAATGCTGCAAAAGTACACAGCAGGCTTCATTGTATCATTGTATGTGAGCAACATAGACTATAAAAGTTTCAGAAAACAGTGGAAGCAGTTTCTTGACACCCAAAGTTCCTGAGTGCAAGTAACTGGTCTCAAAAAAGTATAATCTTTCACCTGGAAAAGATGGCACAACCTCTTTAATTCCACTAGAAAAAGAAATACCATAGGTTGAATAACCTAAAATTATTGTCAAGGTTGGTGGGTAAAAAGACTACGAATGCCCAGGTAAGGTAGAGTTATTGTTGTTTTCTGACAGCTTTGGAAGAAGGGAACACTGGCAGCAAGTTCCAGGTAAAACCTGCTCTTCCGTATTCAAGCTTAACTTACAAGAATCATCATGGATATTAACATAAGAAGCTGTGCTACAAAGAATAACTTTTTACTCTGAGGTAATGCATTTTAAGAACTGAATTATTAGTCTTTATCAGGGATTCAAATAGTTTGTGCTGTGAGGCATTTCATGGGCCTACAATGAAAATCAGAAGAGTATAGGTTAACAATGGTGCAAAACATTTTATATGATATTTGACTGTAACTAGTAAAATGCAAAAAGCTTTAACATACAAACAAGGATGGTTTGTGAAATGCAGACTGTTGGGAGAGAATAAGACTGCAATAATTATGCTTTTATTAGAGCATGTGCCATAATAGCCTTTCAGTAGAGTGGTACTTGACTGTGAAGGGGGGTGCCATGTTACAGGTTAATGTTATACATGATAAGACACTGAATAAGCTCTAAATGCTTTTATTGATTCAGCTGAATATACATACCCTAAAATGCACTTAAGGTGGAATTCAGAAACAAGGTTCATACTACAAAAGGGTCTCAGTAACAGAAAGTGTATATGACAGGTGTGGCAATTCAGATAAACACACAGGACAGTAAAAGTGGCACTGTCTGAGAATCATGGATATGTAATAGAATGCATAATGTAGAGAAAATGCACAGGGCAGTAAAAGTACCACTGTGGTTGAGAATTGTAGATCTGTAACATAGTGCATAATACAGAGAAACTACACAGGACAGTAAAAGTAACAATAACCTGAGAAACAAAGATGTGTAATACGATAAGCAATACAAATGAATGCAGAGAGTGTGTGACACAGATTGCAAGGTTGTGTGAAGTGAAAATAGTGTAGCACGAAGCACATTCAAAAGTCATCATAATGATTAGTGAAGAGGAACCACATCAAAAGGAGGTATACAGAATATGAAATTGATAACATTAATCTTGGTGGAGTGTTTCAGAAATGTATAACACAGGTGTACTGTGTCATAGTGCAAGCATGTTTTGAACCCTGAGGATTTTTATTATATAGGGAGATGGAGTTGCTAAAAGTAGTAGCAGATATTACAAACTAACATTTGTTAGTGGCCCCTATTGCAGTTATTGCCTGTGAGTGCTGCAATGTGTCCTTTTCACTGTTCATATCTTACTTATCATCACTTCATGAACCAGCAGATAAAGGGCTGCTACAATGTAGACAGAAGGGTAATATGTGACCTAGTTGAAGTGTGTCAGCCACAAACAGAATCAAGAAGGATGAGTGGATTTCCTATCCCAGTTACACAAAGGTATGTGGAGCATTAATCATCTCAGCTACACAGGGACCTTCCAGCAACCTATAAAGGCTACTTTACAGACATCAAGACATCAGCCTTGCATGCCTTACAGCAGTTTATTGACATCATTCTGCAGCATGTAGATGAAAATGTCTTCTTCTTCATGATAGCAGAAGAGAGAACTACAACTTTACAGACATTGTACAGCATTGTACAGCATAGCCCATTTGCCAGAATTCTGCTGATCCAAAATATCACATACATTGACATCAGTGCCCCTTTGTAATTAAAATAATTAGAAAAATCCATTAAAAACTTGACTGGTTTACTCTGAAATTAGAAAAAAAAAATACTGCTTGCACTTTAAACTTGTGATATATAAATTGTCATCCATTTATAGCTTTGGCTACTTAGTTTGACAAAAAAGCTGTGTTTCCTACAATGAAACAAAGATGTGTAATACGATAAGCAATACAAATGAATGCAGGGAGTATGTGACACAGATTGCATGGCTGATTAAATCATGTAATTTCATAAGGGGTTGTTTCTTTTATTTGTTTATTTATTTAGTTATTTATTTGATTCCAATTTTGTATTTTCACAAGAGAATGTTTCTTTTTTATGTGCATGTATTTATTTACTTACTTAACTTTTGACTTTGTATGTATTTATTTATTTATTTCTATTGTTTCTTGCTTCAAGGGGTTGTTTCTTTTGCTTGTTCGTGTATTTATTTATTTATGCATTTATTTATTTATACTGCTGTTATGCCAATGTGCTACAGTAAACTAGCCTGGGGATTCAATAAACTCTGTGTAGGTTTTCATATGAAGTCTACACAGAATTTACATGTTTGCTCAGTGAGCAGCAGCGCTATTTACATATTCATGCCATGTACAATGTTTAAAAGTAAACAAGTGTGGTTTTGTGGCTAGCAACAGTGTTGCTGGCCAGGAAACCATATAAAGCAACACAGACAGCAGAAGACATGCAGACCTGTTTAACTACAGGCAAACTAGGTCTGCAGCATTGCACAAAATGGCACAATGACTACCAGGGCTAATAATATAGCAATGTGTATAGTCCAAACTCTTAGAGTATTGTGGAGTCCCATTTCAGGCATACTGAACAAAAGTTGTGTAAATAATCCGTAATGGTATATGGATTGCCATTTAAAATAAACAGTTGGGGATGAGTGTGTGTATTGAATAGGGAAACACAGATGGATTGTACGAATGAATATAGAGAAAGAAGACAGGTGAAACATCTTAATTTACAGTGGATGACGGCATGTAAATGAAGACAGTTGTAGCAGGAACACTAATCACATATTGACATGAAACAGTATGGATTGCAGAGTGAAAATGTATATTGTGTGACTTGACTGTCACAACAAGGTGACATAACAATTGAGAATATGTCTTTGTGATAGCATCCTAACATTAACAATGGAAAGAACATCTATCAGGGATGTTATATATATAGTAGAGGTTTGGTGCATATTGTGAAGGTGCCCAAAAAGAGTTGTCTGAATATGTCTGCAATGTCAGCAGAGGTATCCACCAAGTGGGACACATAGTTACAGCCTCATGGACAACAGTAAACAGAAGCACACACTATCATGGACAGTATCAGAATAATTCCACCAGTAATCCCATGTCTTTGACACAAGATATGTGATTGTGATGGTTCTGCATGAACACGCTTGTACAACTATTATGAGATGTCAGCAATCTATGAGGGTAATCAAACAAACTGTCCTGATACTGTAGCATCAACTGGAGGCATTATGAGGGACAGTGCTATACCTGTATGTGATATTATGATCAATCCAGGCTAGTTGACAGGTATTCATGGCATATATATGGCACAATCAACACTGTCACGAATGTAACCCATGCCATTAATGTTGTCCACTATGTATGTACTGTGTGCATCACTGGAACAGGTATCACACATGCATTTGGTATAACACCTTGATGGGGGTTCTGCACCATCAGGCACTAATGTTTATGCAACAAGAAAAATACCTAAGTATGGCCAATAGGATGTGTGGGCGCTCACTGTGGCAAAATTGGTACACTTGAGTTATGCATCCTTGGAAGATATGTAGGGAGGTACATGAAGAAGTGTGCATTGTACTCAGTTACTGGTGTGATGAAGGCTGTGAACTATAGTGGTATTATGACCTTTGATGTGGATGCCCTGTAGATACTCAGGAGCTGTGTTACATACAATGGAATAGTCTTCACTCTGGGCACATACTGGTGGGCATTCTGCATATCATCAACCTCAGTACACAGGTCACATACCCCTTGGTCTTCTCTTAGGGGTATGACTTCTACATTATAATTAGGTTGTACATTTGTTTTCATAACATACCACTCTGGACTATAAGAAGAGACACATAACTGAACTTTCAGATTATGTGTCCCAGGCAGGTATGACTCTAGCCCTAAGCAGCATTCTACCTTCGCATAGGATAATGCCACAATATAAACAAAAGTGATGGACTTCAACAATTGACTTAGCTTCTGGTGTCAAACCAGGGGATCCAGTACCTGTCAGTCTGAGCTTACGTGGTCAACAAGCCATGCTGAACCTATGTCCTCTAGGCTGTTGGAAACTGGCAAAGGTGCTTGCCTTCCCTATAGTGCCTTTGTTAAGCAATGTGAAAGCAACAAAAGTTCTGGCATAACAACATCCACTGTAGGGAAACTCAAAGTTCTGCTGCTTAATGCTAGGAGTCTAAGCATGAAGCTGCATAGGAGGAAATGGCCAACCTGCTAGCTGACAGGTTTGGCACAAATCTCAAGCCCCTGGGTCCCACCAGCCATAGCCCGAAGTATAGATGACACCAGTCACCTATCTAATATCTCTAGACATCAGAACATATCTGTGCTCTCCAAGGCTAAAAATCTCAGTGGTACCAGATAACATCCCAGTTTGCTTACTAAGCAATCTAAAACAGGACCTAGCAGACCAAATTAGTGTCCTTTTTTACCAGGTCCTGAGAACTGGCTTTATTTCAGCAGACTGTAAAAGAGCAGCATTGATCCCCTTGCAAAAGAGGGCCATCAACCAACCCTGAGAACTATAGACCTATAAGTCTAACCAGTCTCATATGCAAGGTCATGGAAAGAATCATCATAGATCTTATCAACAAGGACATAGGTGACCTTCAAACTCTAGACCCAACTGAATTTGGCTTTTTTAAAGGTAGATCATGCTTATTAAACCTAATAGACTCATTTTAGGAAGTCACCAAAGCAATAGATGAAGGTAAGAAAGTGCATACCACCTATCTTGATCTTGCCAGTGGCTTTGACACAATCCCTCAGTCACTTATCATTGAGAAACTCTCCCAGCTCGATATTAACCCTTATATCACTAGATGATTAGCCAGTTGGAAGACCGACAGAATGCATACTGTCAAAGTTGGTGACTCAACCTCTACCAGTACAGCCATTACCAGTGGCGTACCACAAGGATCTGTGCTGGGTCTTTTGCTGTTCTTAATCTATTTCTCATAAGTTCAAACTAAAGTATATGGCCTTTGTCCTACCAAATTTGCTGATGATTGCAAATTGGATGCAATCACTGAGTCCACCAACAATGTAAACATATTACAGGACAGGCTATCACAGACAAATGATTGGCGCTAAAGCCCACAGTCTGGAAATAAATGCAAAAATACAGGGCCTACAAACCATGTCATGATGTACATGGATAAACTGAAAGCCTTGTCACTATACTTTGTATCGTATAGGATAAGGTGACTTGTACTTGGCATACAGGCTAGTCCCTGAGCTTGCCCTGATGGAAATGCTGCACATCCACAAATCTAACAGCAGAAAAGTCTCTCACTCTAGAGATCTTAACCTAGCCTGTGACATTAACAAAGTATGCTGAAAGACAGTTATAGCTGATGACATCATCAGAGTCTGGAGAAAGGAAGATGGTAATAGCAGTGTCCAACATGCTGGTGTAAAATGCTCTGTTTAATGTCAAGCAAATGCACAAACACACCCGGACACACACACACCGCAGTTGACTGCAATGAGAACAGAACCCCTACCTAAGTACACTGACTAGAGATCTCTGTAGTTAACACAAGTGCCACAGCACAAGTCTGACTTGGAGGGTGTCAGATAGCACTTCATAAGTGATGACATCAGCAGTGTCTGGTGACAAGAAGTTGGTAATAGCAGTGTCCAACATGCTGGTGTAAAATGCTCTCTCTAATCTCAAGCAAGTGCACAAACACCCACCAGTTGACTGCAGTGAGAACAGAACCCCTGACTATCTAAGTACATGGACTAGAGAATTCAGTACTTTACGCAAGCACCATGGTACAATTCTGAGTTTTACAAGGCTCCAGGGCACTTTATAGTGGATTACATCATCACCGGATGTTTGAGGAAAGATGTTGGGAGGCCTACATGAAATGGATGCTTAGGTATGTCCAGCTGTGGAAATACTGGTACTCCATGGGATTGTTGTGGTGGCTGCAGGATACACAGTTATGCTCTTCTGACCACACACACACACAAACACACACACACACACACACACACACACACACACACACACACACACACACACACACACACACACACCAGGTGGCTGCAGTGAGAGCAAAACCCCTAACTATCTAAATGCATGGTCTGGAAAACTCAGTACTTTACTCAAGTGCCACAGCACAAGTTTGACTTTTACAAGGCTGCAGGACATTTTATAGTGAATTACATCATCATTGGATGTTTGAAAGTTCTTCATGTTACCAGATTGATGACTGCACAATGTGTATTATTTTCTGTTGTATTTCCAATGTGCAAGTATAGTTTAAGAGACAGCTTTACAAAGTATATGCAAACAGCTCCCCACATTACTAGAATTATTGGAAAATCTAAATGTGTATTGACATTATAAAGATGTGCATGATATATAACAAAGCATTTGCTATTTGTTTCTGTAGTGTAGTTGATATATTTGTGAACAAGTACTGAGAAACAAAGTTTGCAGTGCATGGGGGGTGGGGGACAGATTGCTGCAGTGTAACTATGTGTTCTTTTCTTGTTTGCATTTTCACATGTACCTTAATGGCATGAAGGCTACAGGGACAATAAATGTAACTCAAAGATGCTAATGTAAACCTTCAAAAGCAGTTGGTTTGCATGATCGATGGCAAAGTGTACATGCAAGATACACCTTTATGCTCCTTTACCTGTTTGCACTTAGTTAAGCAGCGAGCAATAGTGAGCCTCTCTGATAAAATTATGAGAGTTGTGAGTACTGAATGTATGAAACACACCTGCTGCTTAGATGACTCTGTGGCAGTAGGTGGAAATGCATTAACGCACTTCTTTTGGTACCCAGAGGATATGGAGTTCAAATCCACGTGTATCTAATAGTTGTAAAAGTGTATTTATACTGCAGTAACATAATTCTTTATTCTACATTCACTGTGAGTTACTTTAGTGCAAACACAGAGGCCAAAAAATTAAGGGCTGCATAGGTATTTTTACTTATGTGTGATTCTATTTTTTGACAAGATTAAAGGTGTTAAAATGGGTTTGATAGGAAAGCGATGAAATGGAGGGCAAGAAGGTGGAAGAACAAAGGGAAAGCAATACAGAAATGTGCAGGAGGGAGGTACCACAGCTATCCACTTCTTCAACAGTGTAACATGAAAATATGAACAGAATATTAGTTGAATTTGGACTATCACCTCATCAAAGAGGGGTAGCAACAACTCAATCATGTTGTATAGCCAATTGGACCAAGTCATGTGTGTCAAAAAGACACATGCGAGAAGTGGAGAGCTATATATGGGATGATATTTTTTTCTAGGATAGATGCCCATTTTTTTATTACTTCAGTAAGAGAAAAATGTTGGGTAAGGGACATAAGTATTTCTGGGTTAGGTAAGTAGACTAGGTGAGAAAGCAGATGCAAACAAATAGGACAAACAAGAAAAGACACAGGGATCTCTAATCTCAAGTAAGTGCTCTAACACAAGCTGTTATCTGTTCAGTCGTTCTTACTCTGCACTTATTGCTGCTTGTTAGTAGCCTTCTAATTTAATGCCTTCTGCACTTGTTTTTTAGTCATTTGTTCATTTAATTGCATTTAATTAAACTGTATTTGCTGTAATATTGATACACGTGTGCTAGCCTGCACTGCATTTGAATTGTATTTACTGCTGTTTTAGCTGCTTTTCTGTAAAAAAAAAAATCCTAGCTTGTTTCCTGCCGTTCCTGTAACTTATCTTGTCCAGATACAGACTTGCTGTATCCAGGACCATTTGTAAGCTCCTGAGCCCCCCAGGCCTCTCTGTGTTGGATGGAAGCCTTCTAGCTTATCAGTGAGAGTGGTAAGCACTAGGTAGCCTATCTACCACAGGAGGAAAGGTTTCTGGCCCAGAAATGATAGTTTATTGACCATTTGGGAAGCTCTCCCATCTCTTTCAACCTTCTGATTCAAAAACCTGTGTTTGTGCTTGTTTCCTGCCTTTCCTGTTACTAGTCTAGTCCAGGTATAGAGTTACTGTATCCAGGACTCTTTGTAAGCTTATGAGCCCCCCCAAGCCTTTCTGTGTTGGAGGGTAGCCTTCTAGCTTATCAGTGGGAGTGGTAAGCATCAGGTAGCCTATGTACCATGGGAAGAGTTGGTTTTGGACCATAAATTGTAGTCTATTGGCTGTTTATGCCGTTTTCTATCTCTTTCAACTTGCTGGCTTAAAAGCCCGCATTTGCACTTGTTCCCCACCTTTCCTGTAACTAGTCTAGTCCAGGTACAGATTTGCTGTATCCAGGACTCTTTGTAAGCTTCTGAGCCCCCCAAGCCTTTCTGTGTTGGAGGGAAGCCTTCTAGCTTATCAGTGGGAGTGGTAAGCATTAGGTAGCCTATCTACCACAAGACGAGTGGTTCCTGGCCCAGAAATTGTAGTTTATTGATCATTTGGGAAGTTGTCCATCTCTTTCAACTTTCTGGTTTAAAATACCACATCTGCACTTGTTTCCCATCTTTCCTGTAACTAACCTACTGGAAAGCACTAGAAAGCCTTAAACTGATACAAGCCTTCTAGCTTAAAAGAGACTTTGGAGTGATTATCAGTTTTCTGTATTTTCTTGCTGTACTTAACTGTTTTCCACCTAAACGCTGATTTTCCAGCACTTATTGTGATTTAAAAGCTTTTTTTTTTCACATATTGTACTTATTTGACTGCCTGCACTTTTAAAATGTTATTTTTTGTTTAAATAAATTGTTTAACTGTTGTAGGCTACACACTAAAGTGAGATAGCCTTTTTTGATCACTTGTAGTCATTTAAAGCTGTTTTAAATGTATTTTTTTTACTGTTTTTGCCTTATCTTTAAAAAAAAATTCTTGTTTCCCACCTTTTTAAGCTAGTATAGTCCAGTTTTCAGGCTAGAGCTGAATTTAGGGCTGTGTTACAAGTTTCTGAGTTACCCATACCTTACTTGGATAGAGAGAAGTTTCTCTGTTCACCTGTGAGAGAGGGGGAACTTTGAGCAGTCATCTGTTCCTGGAGGAGTGGTTCCAGCCCAGAAGTTAGTAGTTTAAAAACCGTGTTTGCATGGTTTTGTGTGCCGGGCAGCACCGGTTAGCTAGGGTTAAATTATTCTCAGCTCCACTAAGTCTCCTCTTCAGTTTTTCACTTGAAACTAGTCTAACTCTCAACCTAAGCACTCAAAAAGCATCCTACAGTCCAGCACTTGCTCAGACCTAATAGCAAGCATTAATATACCCCGACACTTGACTGCCCAGCAGGGCAAGGCTCTTTATCCACCCCTCACCAACCAAGCGACTAAGCAGCTCACCCTATTATTCAGGCATGACCAAAGGGCAACTTCAGGTGTACTCTCCAGTCCAGCTGGTGAATCTGCGTATCCTGAGGCAATGTTACAACTGCCTCATGTACACAGACAGCCCTCTCCTCCTACCACAAAACATTAACATATGCAAGAGATGCAATTATACAGCCAAACTGGAGGATAAGGTCTCTGCACCCAAGACAGGAACAGACAGTCATAAGGAGAAGGTTAACACTTGCACCACACCTCCAGCCTCACATAGACCTACTAAATCAGCACTGGCAAAAAATACACATAAATACACTAAATCATACTCGGAGGCTCTAAATAAAAACCTGCAAAAGCATCAGAGAGCTCCAAAGCAGACACCCACAAAACCTGCACCTCGCATCACAAACCAGACAACATGTAAAACACGAAATCAATGTGCCGCACAATTACAGCCCTTAAGGTGAAATAACATACCTAACACACTAGTAATAGGTGACTCAATAGTCAGGCACACTGACGCCCCACTCACTAGGCTGGACAAGGAGAAGGTTACTGTTAGCTGCCTGTCAGGAGCCAAAATCTGCCATATAACATAAGCACTCAGGACACTCCAGAACAAGTACAAATATGACTCTGTCATTGTTCATGTTGGTGTGAATGACCTGAGACGGACCTCCCTGGACTACATGAAAAGAGACATGGAAGAGCTCTCTGATCATGTAGCCCAGGTCGGTATGACTCTGACCCTGAGTAGCATGCTGCCCTCACCAAGAATGATACCTCAGTATAAAGAAAAAAATGATCAATTTCAACAATTGGCTAAGCTTCTGGTGTCATTCAAAGGGGATCCAGTGTCTGTCAGCCTGGGATGACATGCTCAACAAGCTGCGTTGCTTCACAAGAGATGGCTTGCAACTGTCACCCCTTGGCTTTCGAATACTGGCCAAGGCTCCTGCTGCCCCCATAGTGCCTTTTTCAAGCAAGGCTCAAAATTCAAACTCACCTCCGTAAACAGCACAAGTAAAAAAATGATGGTTATGCTACTCAACGCCAGGAGTTTAAATCTCAAAATGCATGCCCTCGAATCACTCCTAAGTAGGGAGAACGTCGACATCTGTGCAGTAGCTGAAACCCGGTTCAAGGCTCCAGAGAGCACTCCAGCACTACTGGGCTATAAATCATACCACACATTTCGGCCACAGAACTCAGGCCGAAACATAAAAGAAGGGGGCGTATCCATATTCATCAAGGATACCCACACCTCCAGGTTAGTGGTGCAGCATGATACCTCTGAGATCATCCATGTGCAGCTAACATCAGGCAAATCTGCAATGCAAATTGTGGCCTGCTACAGATCACCCTCCATGACCCAGGACCACCACTCCGCCTTTCTGGAGATACTGGAAATCATGAAGGTCCTACCAAACACCCTAATATTGGTCGATTTCAATTACCCTACCATTAACTGGAAAAACTACTTGAGTACAAACTCCCAGGCTCAGCACTTCCTGGAATTTATCAACTCAAATGCCCTGGATCAGCTGGTAAACTCCCCTACTAGAGGCCACAACATATTGGACCTGGTCATCACCAACATAGGCGACAGGTGTTCCGTACCAGAGATCAGCCCATCACTGGTTACATCAGACCATAAACTAATCACCCTGGATGTTCACACCCCACCACCACCCCCAACCAAGGAAACCACAGTGAAAAACTTTTCTAAAGCAAACTTCACCTTACTTAAGGCAGAGGTGGTAAGTTATACAGCCCCCACGCTAAAGGATAACACTGCCCAAGATGCAGAATCCTTTACAATTGCACATTATGAACACCTACAAGGATGCATGGATCATGCCATCCCTAGCAAAACCAAGACTCAGTCCCCTAAGTGGAGGAAACCAGTCTAGTGGACCCCTGCCATAAACAGGTTATACAACAAAAGGAGGAAACTAGTTCAGAAAAAAGCAAATCCCAAGAAGGAAAGACATCCCTGATCAGTATCATTAAGAAACTAAGGTCCCTCCTAAAATCATTCAAGGCTAACTTCGAAAGAAAAATAGACAAGGATTTGAAAGATAACCACAAAGCCTTCTTTAGCTATGTCAAGAATCCAAGTGGCAACTCACAGATATGCTCTGAGCTAGTGCAAAATAGCACAAAATATATTGAACCTACTGATATTGCCAACAGCCTGGCAGATAGATTCAGTGCAAACTTCACCTCCCTCTCACCTTCAAAAGGGCCCACAACAATGCTGGAAAAGTGTAGTGTCCCAGAAATCACAGAAGCACAGGTGAAAACAGCCCTTTCAAAAGCCAAAAACACAGCATCAATGGGGCCAGATGGTGTCCCAGGCTGCATCTTGCACGAACTACAGAACAAACTAACCCCCACCTAAACACGCTGTTCAACTTCAGCATCTCCACAGACTATGTGCCCATAGAATGGCGCACAGCAACTGTTATTCTGCTCCACAAAGGAGGGGCCACAATTGACCCTGGTAACTATTGCCCCATAAGCCTGATTAGCCTGGTCTGCAAGGCTATGGAGCGCATCATCATGGAACTCATTAACAAAGACATTGGGAACCTCCAAACACTTGACCTGACCCAGTTCGGCTTTGTTAAGGGCAGATCTTGCCTACTAAACCTGGTTGACTTCTTCGAGATAGTCACCAAGGCCATAGATGAGGGAAAGGTGGTTGACACAGCCTACCTTGATCTCGCCAAGGTGTTCGACACAATTCCTCACTCGGGTATTATAGAAAAACTCACCAGCCTGAACATAAATGCCTACGTCACAAGATGGGTTGCCAACTGGCTTACAGACAGAACTCACACGGTAAGAATAGCAGGCTCCAGGTCCAACTGTAAACCAGTCACAAGTGGTATCCCGCAAGGCTCGGTTCTGGGACCCCTACTGTTCGGCATATATTTCTCAGAAGTACAGGCAAACACAGGAGGACAATGGCTAACCAAGTTCACTGATGACTGCAAACTGGGAGCCATAATTGACTCTCCGGCTGGCATGGACATCCTTCAAAAAGGCCTTACTGAGACAGACACCTGGAGTCAAAGTCATGACCTCAAGCTAAATGCCAAAAAATGCATAGTCATCCCGTTTGGGAAAAACAAAACACCCACGAATTACCACATAGGCGGCAGCCCCCTTAATACAGAAGAGGTAATAAGAGATCTGGGGACCCAGGTAGATAGTAATCTCTCCTTTGAGAATCATATTGCCAAGGTAGTTAGGAAATCCTTCTATGTGGCCCATGTAATTATTAAGTGGTTTGCATCTAGAAATAAAGAGGTTATAGTGCCCCTCTACTCGTCACTCATCAGACCCATCATAGAGTACAATGCCCCATTTGGGATGTACCTCACAAGACACTTCCAACAGCTGGAAAGACCACAAAAGCACCTCACCAAGAGGATTACTGGCCTCAAACATATGTCCTATGCAGCCCGACTGAAAAAACTCCGGCTGTACTCAATGACATATCGCTTACTCAGAGGTGATCTCTGCCTGACTTACAAAGCCATGTCCAACTCAGAATTGATGGACATGCTCCACCTAAAGATATCCAAGTCACTGCGAGCCATGCGCTCTAGTGAGCTAAACCTTGCCACAACAATAAATAGAACATGCTGGAGGGATAGATTCCTGTCACAGAGACTCCCCATGCTTTGGAACAAATTCCTAACTACATTAGGCAAAGCCCCTCACTAACACTCTTCAAGAGAAGCCTTGATGAGTGGATGGGTAACAGAAAATACACCCCTGGGATCACTTAATTGGCTGTGCTGGACAGAGGTTCAGTTAATTAATCAATGGGGCAGCGAAAGCTGACACACTCTGGCTAGGCTTATAAATGCCCTCGGGCAGATAGCCTCATACCTACCTATGAACCTATGAACCTATGGTGATGAACACAACATGTTGGAGGACACCATGATTTGGGTTAGGGAGGTGGCAACAGATGCCCATGCCTGTCAAACACTTGGACAGGTGAGAATCTAGTCTTCACCTGCAAGACTCTTATCACCATCTCCTTACTCCACTATCTGTTGGAGTGCTTGATGTCTTCTCCTACAGACCATAAGGGAGGGCAGCCTCTCCATCTGGCATAGGCATGCACCAGTAGTGCTGTGCATGACCCTATGCACCAACCCTTGCATCTCCAGGTGGGTGGTAAAATCACCACCTCTGCTAGTAGTTCCGGAGGGTACCACAGCAGCAGCTGCTGGGGTAGTGCTACCTGAGGGTGTAGGTAGTACAGGGTCAGCAGAGGCAGTACTCTTAAGTTGGGTCCCAGATGTGTTGGATATCAGTGCTGGAGCCAGAATCGGTGGAGCAGGGGCAGGCTGAGCTGCTGGGCATGACCTTCTTCACTGTGCTGTAAAGCATTTTTGATTTGTCAGAGATGGACGGCATGGATATATTTTGACAAGACATAAAAAATTAGAAATAAGGGTTGGGGTGAGAGAAAAAAAAAAGAGATAAAATTAGTGCCAACATATGTGACATACAATGCACTATCACAATAGTAAAAGTATTTTAGCCAAAGTTTTACACTTAAGCACACTTCTTAACAACTACAAAGTAATCCTTGCAATGTGCAGATATTGCACATATGCTTGGTCCAATTACACAGATTAAGTTAACAGCAGGGTATTTATGCCACTTGTACAGAAATTAATTTTTGTAATATTTTTTAAGGATTATACAATTTATACTTGTTACTTGTGGTATTTAAACCCACAACGTCTGACTACAGTCTTAGACTTGACTCCTACAGTTGGTTTGTGCTACAGACTGAAGCATGCATGCTTGCCTTTACAGTTAGGATATGCATGCTTACTTTGCTACAACTGTATAGAAAATAACTTTTTAATTTAAAAGCTACAATAATACTTCTCTTGTGCTGCATGCTTATTCCTTGCTTCCCTCAGTCTCTCTAGATGCTCAGCATGGGCTTCACTATTTGCAGAAATCACTGCATTGTCTGAAATGAATAGAAGAGAACAGAAAAGCATTATGCATACCAGTCTTGCCTAAATGTAGCTTTCTACTATAAATTCACTTTATTAGTCTACCTACACAGCTGTAGGATGTTCATCATGTTTCACTGTTGCAGTCATCACCCTTGGGTTATCCTGCTGGCAGGCTACCCGTAGTCGGCCGGAATTCCAAAGTCTAGGTCCGGCATCGGCTGCTGTCGCCTCTTCTCTGACATCAGTGCGCCAGGGGTATAAAAGATGCAGCCGACGCCATTTTCTTCAGTCTTTCTTGCCGCGCGGTTCCCGAAGCATAAGCAGTTCGCAAGTGCTGGTCGGACGACTCCTGAGATTTTCAAATACGAATTTCAGAACCAAAGACTTCATTAAAGCTAAGTACCCCATTGGGGAAACTTTTTTCTTGCTCCAGACAGATGTCAGAAAAAGTTAACAATTGTATTTCTTGTGGGAAGCAAATACCTCATAAGGATTTTCACTCTTACTGTATTCCTTGCATAGGCCCTGATCATAACGTTGCTAGCTGTCGGTTTTGTGCTAGATTTAACCAACGCACTATCAAGCGTCGGTTCGATTTTGCCTTCCATTACTTTGGCCGAAGATTTAACTACATAATGTCGTAGGACCAGCCAACAACCAGTGTTTACAAAAAAACACAAGGAAAAAGATAGGCATCCGAGGTCCAAAACCAACGACAAAGCCTCTGCTAGGCCAGTCGCCGGTTCACCGGTTCTCAGTGAGGCACTTTTGCAGCCCCTGGCGCCCGCTACCTCAAAGCCACAGGCCGCTTCCGACTCCCATGTGGAGCCAACTGGGCCTCTGGATACTCAAGGTATTGGACACTTGGAAATCATACCCTCAGATGGGTCCGGAGCCGCTGAGCAGGCATCGGCTTCTGAGGGTGTCTTCAGACCTACACAACTTTATATTAAGCCATCTTCAGCTTCAAAGACAAAGACTAAAGCAGCACTAAAGACAAAGAAACAAGTACAGCATTCACCTACTCAGACTTCCATGCCTAAAAAACAGATGCTTAAAGTGGCCGAAGACCTAATTACCTTGATCAGGGGTTCCGATCCCCACCTGATAAGAGGCCTAGGCGAGAGACAGAGTATGATTTTTCTGATCAGGTTTCTATTTCCTCTGATTCCTCTTCTGAACAGGATTACTCCATGCTTCCCTATGAGGATTCTGATGCTGAAGAATCCATTCCTTCAGCCTCTCCTCCTGAGGATTATTCTTTTGGGGAAGCCAAGATTACTCTGAATCTAAGAAAAGGCTCAGAGACATTCTGCTACTTCCTCAGCACAGACCCTTAACTATTCCACCTGTTCTAGACATTGTAGATGATGTATTTTCAGAGTCCGGCCTATCCCCAGACTCTTTACCCCCTGCACCTGCTAAGCCAGACAGATACTACAGGGTCCCGGATTCTCATACATTCCTGTATAAAAACCCCGCTGCTGACCCAAAAACTATATCTCAGGGTCCCAAGGGGGTTAAAGCTTCCACTGCAAAAAACCCTGTTCCCTCTGACAGCGATTCCAGGTCTTTAGACAGATGGGGGAAAAAAGTGTACACTTCTGCAACCCTGGCTGTAAGGGCTTTAAATTGTCAGTTTCATATGCTCAAATACCAACAATATTTAATGTCACTGCTTAAACAGAAAATGTTGACAAATACTGAATGTTCAGAGAACAAGGAATTACAGGAGTTATTGCATGCAGCTGAACAAGTGGGAAAGCATACTTTGCAATGTGGTTATGATTCTCTGGAGACCACTTGCAGGGCTACAGGTTCTGTAATAAGAAGGCATGCTTGGTTAAAGGAACAAAATCTGCCTGATCATGTTAAAGCAAAATTATTAGATGCACCTTTACAACATGATACTTTGTTTGGCACAAAAGCAGAAGAAGTGTTGAAAAAAATGGAGGATAAAGCAAAGTCCATGCAGACAGTCAAGGATTTCTTACAGGTACAGCCACCCAGGTTTAGCATAAACTGGCTTCTAAAAATTGGTCCTTTCCAGGGTCAGACAGACCACAAAGAGGCAGATACAGGCATCCCAGGGGCAGATCTCAGCCCCAAGGCACCTACAAGCCTAAACAATGGAGTGCTCCTACCTCCAAAACAGAGAAGACAAATCACAACCTTTTAGGAAACAGTCACAATGACTTTCCTCTACCAGATCCAAGCACTTTTCTTTTGGAAGCCCCCTTAGGGGAAAAATAGCACTTTTTTCTTCAAATTGGCAAAGGATTACCCAAGACAAATGGGTCCTGAATATAGTGTCCCAAGGCTACAAGTTCCATTTTCACACTCTACCAAGGTCAAGAGGCATGCCAGACCTGCCACACAATCAATGGGCAGAGGCACAAAAACAAATTACAGCCCTCATGGATATGAGGGCCATTCAGCATGTACCACAACAAGAACAGGGGCAAGGATTTTACTCCAGACTTTTCCTAGTACCCAGAAAGGACAAAACCTGGAGATCAATACTGGACCTGTCTATACTAAACACGTTTCTGGACGTTCCAAAATTCAAGATGTTGACTCCACAGCAGCTCCTGCCCATGCTGGGCAAGAAAGCTTGACTCGTAACTTTGGACCTAAAAGAGGCATACCTGCATGTCCATATCAGACAATCTTGCAGAAGATACCTCAGATTCATAGCTGGCTCAATGCATTACCAATTCTCTGCACTGCCCTTTGGCTTATCTACTGCACCCAGGGTCTTCACAAAATGCCTGGCACCAGTAATTGCATTTTGCAGACAAAAAGGAATTCAAATATACCCCTACTTGGACGACTGCCTAATTCAAGCAGAGAACAAAGACATTCTACTAAAGCACCTGGCGTTTGTGAAAAGATTACTAATTGGCCTAGGGTACACAGTAAATTAAAAGAAATCAAAACTAGCGCCCTCTCAAGAGATAATATTCCTGGGTGCAAGCTTAAATACAACTGCCCAGATGGCTTATCTCACACCAGACAAACAAAAACAACTGACTACTTATTTCAAGAATTTGGCAACAAAAACCCACATATCTGCAAGGAAAATCCTGCAGGCCTTGGGTTTCATGGCATCCTGCATACTACTAATTCCATAAGCCAGACTGCATATGAGGAAACTACAATGGTACCTAAAAAGTGTTTGAATTTAACATTGCCACAGCCTGGAGATAGTAATTGCACTCATTCTCTGCCTGCAACAGGAGTTTTGATGGTGGGCAGAAGCCTGTCAACACAACAAGGGTCTGCCATTCAGTTTACCCCCAGCCAAACAAACACTGACAACGGATGCATCAGATTATGCCTGGGGGGCCCATATGGCAGGAAAATGTATTCAGGGCACATGGCCTGCAAACCAGATGCATCTTCACATCAATCAAAAAGAGATGCTAGCTGTTCAAAATGCCCTAACAGCTTTCAAGGACCTACTTCATCCAGGACAGTTACTGGTAAAGACAGACAGCACTACGGTCATGTGGTACATAAACAAACAGGGAGGTACACATTCCTACCACCTCTGCAGACAAGCAATGACCTTATGGGACACAGCATTGGCCTTTCAAGTTCACCTGCAAGCACAATTCCTGCCAGGAAAAACAAATACTCTGGCAGACGAACTAATCAGAAACCTCATGGATCCCCACGAATGGAAACTGGATCCACAAGTCTTCAGCCAGATAATAAGGAAATGGGGATGCCCAGACATAGATCTATTTGCCTCCCCTCACAACTGCCAATTGCAGAAATTTTGCATAAGGACTTATCACAAGCAAGCATGGAAAGTGGATGCCCTATCATTCAGCTGGAAAAATCTAACAGTATATGCCTTTCCCCCACTGCCACTCCTACCCAGGGTACTCCTAAAAGTCAGACAAGAGAAGCCAAAAATGATACTGATTGCACCAGACTGGCCACACCAGCACTGGTACCCAACCCTGAAGAGCTTGTCTCACAGTCCAGCATGGATACTGCCACAGACTTCTCACTTGCTGAACCAGCAACAGTCAGATCCTGCACAGCCAACTCAGGACTTTAAATCTGGCGGCATGGTGAATAATGTAGCCATTCAGAACACTCCACTTTCAAAAGCTGTTATGGATGTTATCTTGGAGGCCAGGAGGCCCAGTACCAAAAATCTTATGCAGAAAAATGGAAGAGATTCTCTGCTTGGAACCAGGAACAAGGCATAGACACACGTGTACCAAATATCCCTCAGATTTTACAATACCTAACTGAGATGCTAAACAAAGGCCTTTCCTTCTCATCTATTAAGATTCATACCTCTGCCATTTCAGCCCATTACAATACGGAACCACCTATTTTTTCTCATCCTTTAATAAGGCAGCACCTCAGAGGGGCCAAAAACATTAGGCCTCCAAGGAGAGCAGCAGTTCCGACCTGGGATCTCAATTATGTTTTGGAAAAACTCACACTGCCCCCTTTTGAGCCAGCATCAACAGCAGATATAAAATTCTTATCCTGGAAAACAGCTCTGCTCCTGCAATAACCTCTGCAAGACGAGTCTCAGCGTTACAAGCACTCATGGCTGTGAAACCTTTCATCATTTTTCATCCAGACAGGGTTTCTCTGAGGACGAACCCTACATTTATGCCTAAGGTGGTGTCCAATGTGGCCCTAAATCAAACCATCCACTTACCAACCTTTTTTCCTAATCCACAGAACAAGAGTGAGAAAATTCTACATTCTTTGGATATACACAGGCAGTTAAGATTCTACTTGGACAGAACTAAAGCTTTCAGAAAGTCTGAGCAACTTTTAGTGTCGTATGCTGCAGGTTTACAAGGCAAGGCTATCTCAAAACAGCCTATTTCTAAATGGATAGGCCATTGCATCCACTTCTGCTATTTCCAACATGGCAAATCAGTGTCTAAGGACATTAGGCCTCATTCCACCAGAGCAGCAGCCACTTCAGCAGCCTTCCTCAGAGGAGTACCAACCAAAGATATCTTAGAGGCTGCAACTTGGAGTTCAGTGCGCACCTTCACAAAGCACTACCACTTACCTCTTTACTCTAAATCCAGAGCAGGCTTTGCCACTTCAGTTCTGCAGGGCCTCATAGCCTCTCCTAATCCTATTTAGCCCAGCCACCCTACCTCAGCTTTGGGATTCAACCCAAGGGTGATGACTGCAACAGTGAAACACGATGAACATAGTACAGTTGTGTACCTACCATAAATGTAGATGTTCAAGTGTATTCACTGTCGCAGTCCAGGTTACCCTCCCACCATCCCTTTTCCTTTGCTGGGGATTATCTGCACTTCTCTATCCTATACAACCTTTTTGGTGTATTTGCTTGTAGATGAAGGACATGTTATTTTTGAGCATGTATTTTTATTGGCATATTCTTTCAGCCTTCCAATTTAGGGGCACCTGACATCTGGGGCAAGAAAAACTTAAGAAAATGGCGTTGGCTGCATCTTTTATACCCCTGGTGCACTGACGTCAGGGAAGAGGTCACAGCAGCCGATGCTGGACCTAGACTTTGGAATTCTGGCTGACTACGGGTAGCCTGCCAGCAGGATAACCCAAGGGTGATGACTGCAACAGTGAATACACTTGAACATCTACATTTATGGTAGGTACACAACTGTACTTTGTTAGTAGTCCTAAACTCATCCAGCCACTGGTTGAGTGTATCCTCTTGTGCCTTTTTATGTCATTAAAGTGATGTCTACACTGTTCTCCACTGTGTGAAATGCTAATTACACTGGAGGCAGCCTTGGCCAGACTATTCAAAGCCTCACACTTGTACTGTGAGCCAGTATAGTCCCCCTGCAAAAGCCTTCAGTTGTGACATTTTACAATGAGTCTAATAAAGATTCTGGACCCCTCAATACCCCATCTCTGTGCCCAAAAATTGGGCACCTTCCCTTCTACCATCAAATATGTCTAACCAGACAGACCAAAACTGAACAGTATCCATTTTTGCTAAAGTCTTTAGGCAACTTTAGGACAGCTTATGAACCCCTGTGTCTAACATAATTAACTCTGAAATCATCAGACTTCAGAGAAAATTATGTTTGAATGTTAATGAATTTCTTGTTCTGTTGTTTGAATACAGCTGTATTGACCTTGTTGAATTTTTGAGAAATAAGATGAACAACAGGTCATACTTGAATATAGATATGTTTCTAGAAAGATATAAGTATAACCATAAATGTGGTAGTACACACACACACAAACACACACACACACACACACACACACACACACACACACACACACACACACACACACACACACACACATATATAAAAACACATATGACTATAGTTATATGCATTTACACAAATGCATATGTATATACTGAATATCTAGATGTATAAATATATATAGAAAGATAGAGAAAAGCAAAGAGAGAGAGAAAGATTTAAAATATATTTCTATAGAGTCGAGATACTTTAAGAATCTCTGTATCAGAGACCTGGACCAAACAAGTACCATGTGTTACATAGACCATTTCTGTAGCATGTTGCAGTCTCATCAGGGATAATATATGTAGTAAGGATTCTAATAAGTTGGTGGGGAGTAGACAGTCCCCCACATACCTGTTTGGTTCAGCATTTTTGCATTTATTTGTGTTAATGTGTATGCATGCATGTGTGCATGCACACATTTTGTTAAATCACTGATTTGCTTTGAAATAAAATGCATTTACATTATATTAACATTTTTAAATTTAACAGTCATGCACTTGTTCATAGTAAAATATCTGTAATTTGTAAAACACCACCCTCCAAAAATTCAAAAACAAAGAGTGAATGTGGATTTAGTATGAAGGTGTTCTATTTTGTAGTAAAAGTCATCCATTATCTTGCAAAAGTGATCTTTTTACATCAAAGATAAATGTTACTTAATATTTGGAAGCACTAGCAGTGAGCATCTGGTTATACCATTGTTGGCACATACCTCTCTGCACTATTTTCAGGTTGTCTGTGTTTTATTAAATCAATAGAGCATATATTAAATATTTTTTCTGTTTGTACCGAATTTTGACTATCACAATGCTGTACTATAACGAAGACTTTTGATAAGTACAGGATTACTACATGAATTATTAGACCTTGCTTCAATGTAGTTCAATCCTGAGCAAGTTTCTTTAAATGCAGTGCACTTTCTGGATCATTCTTGAAAAGAGGCACATGCATGTGATGAATTTGCCCAGATAAAAAAAAAAATGTTCTTGGTCTAATCTTGGGCCCACTTTGTGAACTGAGATGATCAGAAATTGTCTGAAAATATTAAATAAATTGTCAGCGTGGAATGACTTATTAAACATAATTGCTAGTTATTCTAATATACTATAATTATGTTTGATTATGAATATTTTTGGAATACAGTTTGAGCTCAAGGAGCTTGACAAAAATATGACATGCACTAACCAAAATGTTAAATTCAGAAAGAGTTGAAATGTATGGATTAACTGACTGGCTTATTGTAGTAAATTTCTCATATTTATCAGAATTAACTGTTACTTTACAGTTATTTTTTTGTCTGAAGTTTGCAAAACATTCCAACCATTTAATTTACTTTTCAAGGCCAATTATTATGTGTTGTGCTTTCCTTTCATACATAAAATGATGTTGCTTCCCCTGTGTAAAAGAAAAGTTTAGCCTGGAAATCATAAATAGAAATTTCATGAGTGGGTTGTGGCATAAATAGCTAGAAATGATAAAACACTCTCAAAAGACAATTGATGTTTCCTCTGGGTTGTGGCCAGCTATTCCAGCAGTGCAGCTGGGAAATATTTGATATATTTGCCTCCTACCTGCAAACAATTAACATCTTTAAATGTACATGTCACCAAGGACACTGATTTTCAGTTTGTAAGTTATTAAGTTCATAAGAAAATTGCAGTATTCAGGGCACATAAACATTGTCCATTATCCATCTGCCTAAGGGTTTTTTAAGCATGTCAAACTGCTTGACAGCTGAATATCAAAGGGAATATTATTCCACATAATGGACATTTTATTTTATATATATATATACATATATATAGATATATATATATATATATATATATATATATATATATATATATATATATATATATATATACATTTATATATATATTTATATATATACATTTATATATATACATTTATATATATACATTTATATATATACATTTATATATATATATATATATATATATATATATATATATATATATATATACATTAGTCTTGTTTTATATAAATGCATCAGAAAATTAACATGATTATGTCTTAAATACTTATCATTTGAAATAAATCTTAATACCCAACACTGACTGCAAAACTAGGTCTTGATAAATGCTGTCAGATAGTATCAACTTACCATGAAAATACCTATAAATAATTTACTATAATCCTGTATACATCTGTTTCCATATGTTAAATCCTTAACTCTATGAATTTCTTTTTAATTTTCTTTGTATATACTCCAATTTATGAAACTATCCTTGTTTATACAGAGACAAATAGTGTTGTACTCTATAATTCATCTAATAAAAGGTTTAAATACTGTGATCAAATAGTCTTCATCCCTTGTTGCTAGCTATCTTAAAATGAGTCCCAATTTTTTAATGCCGGACCCCAAACATTATTAACATGTTTTTAAAGTTTAACAGTGAGGACATCATAATACCCAAGTCTTTATACAATTGAACTTCTTTCAATAAGTAGTCTGGCAGGTACATTGGTCTACATGGAATCTTATTGTCAAAATACAAATTAAAATTATCAGTACTTAACTTTATTCATTTAACTAAAGTTTTCAAATAAGTATTCAAGGTTTGATAATCTCTTTCATTCTGCAGTATAAATATGATTTTACAATCATAAGCATATTTTATAGCTAAAGTTCTTTATTTTTGGTATAGTTACAATAAATTGTTAAAAAGCATATGTCATAATACAGATCCCTGAGGGACATCAGAGTGTACTAATATGGGATTGGATAATATACCCTAAAATATAACACTTTGATTTCTATTTAATAACTATTCCATAATCTATCTGTCAGTATAATTATTAATATATAATTTATTCGAACAATTATCGATCACATGAAATGGCAAATTGTCAAGTGCTTTTTGACAAACCCAAACAAAATTACACCAGGTGAAAATCTTTGCTCCAAAGTTTCAAAGTTTCAGTAACATGGTCATAAAGATTAATTAAGTTAAAGTTTAACTACACTTACTATACCTGTGCTGTTCTATATGAATAATGCACATATTAGTTCCACTTTTATATTACAGATATATAAGATATCTCTCAAAACACTTTCTTAAGACTGTAATCAAAATGGCAGTTCTATAATTTGTAATGTTGTCCTTTTTACCTTTTTTTCTAAACTGGAGTTATATGAAAGGTTTTCCATTGTTTTGGAACATAACCTTGAAATAAAAAAAAAAAGCTGATATAAAGTTTATGAAGAAGAAAAACTAACATGTTCTTAATATTAGTTAATAATAAACCAGGGATCTTGTCTGGATCCATTGCCTAAGTCTTTTTTTATTTTCCCTAAAGCTTCTAGTATGGAATTATCAGTAATATAAGGACACTTCCTACTAGAAATAACATAGTTATTCTTAGTAACATCATTATTATCACAGTTTTAAATGCAAGAATTCTACTAAATTCATATGGTATTGCCCAAGAATCACAGACATCATGTTGGCAATGTTAAAAGTTTTACAGATAGAGATATTATTACTCAATGACTTGAGATATTCATAAAAAGGCTTTTTTGATTTGCTGTCTCGTGAACTATTTAACCTCTTAGTCAAATCTTATTAATTTAATTTTCTTAATTTAATTATGTACAGACAGGTGTTATTATGTATTGTCTTACTAGTAGTTGTAGGGAAGTTTTATATACTCTAACTGTTTTTTTTCTCAAGGTCCTGCTTAAATCATTATTCCACCACAAGAGATAAATGTTTACCTTTTTTACCTTAGTGTGAGGACCCAATGTTAATTTTACACAAGAATAAAGTAAATCTTCAAGAAATTGATACACAAAGGACAAGAATTGCATACTTAATAACTTTATCCAATCTTTTTCCTGAATAGCATAAGTCAAAGTAGTATAATCAATTAATCTAAAATTGTACCTCAATAAATTCTCTTTTTTATGACTTTTAAACTTGAAACCCAAATTTCTAGATTTATGATCAGATAAACCAAGTGGCATCATTACACTGACATTAACAATAAAGCTGGAGAAATTAGTAATGACATAATCAAACAAATGCTCTTTTCTTGTATTTTCAAAATCAAGATGAGTCATTCCTCTAATTAATATCATAGTCATAAAATCCTGCTGAAAGTGTGTTTTACTAAGTTAAATCTAACCAAGAAATACCAGCATAGTTAACTCACCTAGAAGAGCAATGTTATTATATTCTAAAATGTTTTTAACAATGTTATTATATTCTAAAATGTTTTTCTAAATTACTCAAATACTTCATATGCTCTTAAGTATCCATGCTAGGAGAATGCTAACTCAGTATAATATGAATGTCCAAATTACATCTATCTTTTTTGTATTTGAACTATTAAACATTCAAATTCTGATATAAGTTCAGCTTAGGATGATGGGATAGATGAATGCACCTACATAGTGACCCCTCCACATTTACATTCTTCTGTCAAACATTCATGCTTTTTATAATTTCTGATTTCAAAAGATGAAGTGTTCCATGGCTTTACTATTGCAATTATTTTATATTCTTCTTCATACACTAAACCTAAGAGTTCATTAAATTTGTTACCCAGATTATGTGGATTATAAAAATAGCTCTTCAAAGACTATCAGGTCTATTATATTGTCTAAGTATGAGTTTAATATCTTGTCTCCTAGAAAAATCACATAGTCCATTATTTTGCTAGATACAAAAATGTACCATACCTATTTAGATGCAACTTATCCTGAGCACACCTTCTGTGGTTACACATAAAATCTTCCCAAAAGGTAATTAACTTCATCTGATAAACTGGTATAATTTTCTGTAACCAGTTGTTGAACATGTGAGCTTTTGTATACATACAGACTGAAAAAAATTACAGATGGTATAATTTCACATAAAACAAAACATATTTTGCTCTTCTCAATTAAGTCAATAATATCTACTATTAAGTTTTTCATTTGATTTAAAGAAGTAAATTTAAGATCATTTACACCTACTTGAATTATGTATAAATTATATCTTGAATAGTCAGTCAACAGTTTATTCACTATATTTTTGCATCTTGTAATCTTAATCCTGGGAAAACAAATACTGTGATTAAACAATCTGTAGCTACAGGTTCTAACATGAAATTACTAAGCAACACCTACCCCCTTTAACAAGTAAAGAATTGATACACTGGTCTTTGTTTTGCACCATCGAAGTTGTAATTTACCATTTCTGTATCATGTGAACATTCTACTATATGTACTTTTCTATCTAATTTTCTTGCTGTTAATTTTTTACTTATTACTCCCTCTAAAACTAATGTCTGATTAATGAATTTATTGCCATCTTCTGTTAAAACTGTATTATTTAATATTATATTTCATTAATATGAGCACAATTTGGTTTACCATCCTTTGCAGCATCACTATCACTCAACAGCTTATTAAGCTGATTGTCATTCTTAGTCTCACTCATCTTTGTGTCAAAAGCTGTTAAGTACTATAACTTCTGGCTGTAAACCTTATTTCTTTATTATCTACAGCGGGTCTATATTACCATGTTGACAGGGCTGTTCATCAAATGCCCTTATGTCAACACATGTACACCAAAATACCTAAATGTCGAGTGGCCACAAAGCAATTTTTTTCCCAGGGAACAAAATCACTGAGCCAACAAAAACAAAAACAAAAAAAAAAAAACGACAGACACAATGAAGTGGGGGCTTCACCCCCCCCACACCCCACTACTTAAAAATACCAACTCCAAGATCACACTACAGTGGAGGAAATGGCAAATTCTTAACAATGGTCCAGCAATTTTTTTTCCCTGGGGAAAAAAAGTCCTTTTGTGGCCATTCAACATTTAGGTATTTTGGTGTACATGTGTCAATGTTCAATGAACAGCCCTGTCAACATGGTAATATAGACCCATCTACAGCAGCTAACCCTTTCAGTGTTTCCCTTTGTAGTGAAATTGAACTGTTGGTTTCATTTACGCAGTCTTTTAAACTTAACACATTAACCTCATTTATCTGTGACAATTACTATTGGTACATATAATATTGCTTTTGCTTCCCTTACTGCCTTTTAATGTGGAAATGGCTATTAAATCATCCCTTTTCTTTTTACACTTAACCTTGTTTTTATTTTTTGTAACCTTCTTACTTTTTTATCTTCTCTCTAGTCTGTAATTTATTCTTGATAATGTCATTCTCGTTCTTTCATCAGAACATGATAGTTGATTAAAATCAGTAATATCCTTCTTTTTTTCCATCCAACCATCAAACCACCAGTTATTAACAAATTCCTTCAAGGAAGTAAAAGCTTTACCATAATGACACTAGCAAACATTATAAAATAAACTGAAATTTTATTTTTATGAGATTATGTTATACCTGTGATTTCTTAAAGGTAATTTTTGGTCTTTTTGGTGGTTTCATTATAATTTTCTTCTGCATCAGTATGTATTGTAAATTATAAAAAAACATTCTAGGCACAAAGCAATCAAGAATGTAAGGTAACAGTGCTACACATGGTAAATATGAGGATAAATACATTTGTGATTAATTAGGTTTTTTTGGACTTAAATGGTAAATTCTATGAAAATGTCATGTTTATTTTAAAATTTCAGATGGTCTATATTCTGGATTCTGGTATTTTTCTGGAAAAATGAAAAATCAGGGTCCCTACCTATCACCCTAATGTTGTTCCACATAAACTAAAAAACAGGTCACTTCATTTTCAGCTGCTTTCTTCTACAACCAGAAAAATAATATTTTAGAAGAATATTTTATCTAGCACACTGTGTACAGATCTGTTTTAAACTTGGACAGTTCTAGATGTTCTGGGCTCTTTGAGACATGTTTCTGAGAGATGTCTTGATAATGAGTATGCCTGGCTACACATTTTTACCTCTTTGAAAATGTATTTGTTAACAAAAAATAGGACTTGTATTTGAGAATTGCTGTGACAGAAAGAAGTGAGCTGAGAGAAAGAAAAGGTATTATACTGAGATCTACAATTTTGATATAGTCTGAAGTGCACATGATTTTTTTCGCTGCAGCATTCATTGCTGCTTTGCTGATAAATGATGGGGTCTTCATTTAATAAAAGATTCAATAATTAGTTGTGGTATAATTCAGAAAACTGTTGGAACTCCCATGTATAAACTGTGTGAATACAAAAAAGTGTCCATTCATTGTCTTAACAGTATTAGGCATCTAGATGACTACAATATAATACATGCTTTAGGGAAAATAAGAAAACAAAAAATGACAAACAGAAAGCAATTGCTGTTTTTATTTATATATTTACTTTTTGGACGACCAGGTTAGTAAACAAATCTAAGATGGATTATTTTTGTCCATGCCCATTTAAATGATATAAAATACAACAATATGAGTTATAAAGCAGTAGTCTTCAGCAGTGATGGAATGTAATGGCAATTGCAAAGTGGTTGACATTTGTCATGTCATATCTTTGCATTATTTGGAGTGACTATCAGAACTGTAAGATACCCAGCATCCATTATGTAGTAATTGATGCATATTACACTGATACAGACTTTTCTACAAGATCAGACTGTAAAGGATTTCTGCATTTAGTTAAAGACTATTATTATGGCAGTTTGTGTAGAGGAGAAAAGCTCCAGCTTGCAAATGAGATGCTTCCTATGGCAAGGGAGCAGTTCCTGAATCTTTACACTTTAATTTACACGCTGTGTGACATTGAGTGAGTCACTTAACAAGACAGTGGTTTGGAGGAATTTGGAATTTGGGCTAAACTCCTTAATGATCTCTAGGAGAGCATTCCTATTAACTATGAATCTATTGATGTTGTTTCCCAGCCATTCCTTATTGTGTCACTGATCTAGTTCATGAAATGCTTTGGCAATATCATCAGTACACCATTTTAAAATGCAACATACTCAATTTATTATTCAAGGGCAACAGGCACAGCTGTAGATGAAGCATTGAAATACAAAGTTATTTGCCAATGGCAACTTCTGCATTAGTAATAGTTCTTAATTTATGTGGAATTATTCAAATGATGTTTACTTCTGCAGAGGTTGTGCATATTGGCTTAGCATGCTATCATGGAGTTAATATGATTTATACTCTTCTGTTTCAACTGGGTCTTATGGTATTATGTGACCAAAGGAAAAAATGGTGCAATGCACTCAAAACAGTGATAACCAAAACAGAAACGCCAATGTGAGCAAGTGTTTTTAGTGCACAGTGTCATTTTTTTCCTATGGTCACTTGCTCATTTCAGTGTTCTCATGGCATTATGTTAAAGATTTATACAATGTCATGTAGTTCATCCAAAGCTACCAATAAATTAAATGTAATTCATTTTTTTCATAATAATAATAATCACAAGGGATGTCTATAGTCAACAAAGTGGCTATAACTGCTGGTGGAGGTGGGGTTGGGGGGTTAACTGTGGATGAAAGTACTTTATGCTCTTATCTTCTGGCCATTTTTAAACAATCATTAATTTGGTTTTGCAGGACTAGAACATGTGTGTGTGTGTGTGTGTGTGTGTGTGTGTGTGTGTGTGTGTGTGTGTGTGTGTGTGTGTGTGTGTTTGCGTGTGTGTGTGTTTGTATGTGTGTGTGCATTTAGTTGGAATACTTTGTCTTATGTGTGCTTCCATGAAACAAATTTAAAATATATGACATTGGTCGTTGCTATGAATTTTTTTTGACTGAGACATCTGAGCAGAATGCAGTCAGCAATGTAGTTATAATTGCTGAGTTTGGGAGATGTCTGTGGACAACAAAATGTCTGACCTGCTAAGCTTATATAGTTAAAAAAGCTATCTGTCTGTTTTTCAGAACTAGTGTGCAATGTGTGAAGCAAATTGGAATACTTTATTGTGAAAGTTTTTATCACAAGTAGACATGTGATGTGATGTGTACACAGGCAGTAGATTGGCTATAACTGTTTGAATATGGATATTGGATAATAATGACAGCAGATTGACTGTTTTTTTTTTACTGAACTGTTCTGAAAAGGGTACTTTTGTCATTACTGGTTCATACATTTTATTTTATTGCTGACTGGAAAAGATGTTCAAAACTACAAATTTAGAACACACTCTAATAAATGTTATATTAAACAAGGGGGCAAATTAATGAATGGCTAGTTTCAATGCTGCTATTGTGTGAGCAACATTTACATGATAGTTTGCTATTTTATATTCATTAAAATGACTCTACTCATTGTATAGAGCCACCAAACAAAGGTAAACAGCAGGGTATGCCAATGAAAGCATAAGCAGTTGAATTCCATGCTAATTAACCAATCCAAGATGGCAGAGCCATTCAAAGAAGGTACAAGGCAACCATGTAGAGATGGTGAAGACCTTTGCCGTGAGCTCAAAAACCTACTGGAATACTGTCACCATCTCACTTAGAAAAAAAAAACTGGTTTATATCATAATGTTGAACTGTGAGAAGTCTGAATACCACAATATTGAACCAAAAAATTTGAAGTGTAATAAGTTCAAAAACTCAAAACTTCAAGGTTCAAAACTCCGAATAGTTATAGTTGGCCCAAGCATGTATATGCATGAAGTTTCCACTGTGGTGTGATCTCGGAGTTGGTATATTTAAGTGGGGGGGGTGTAGTAATAGTGTGAAATGTTTCTTTGTTGTTACATTATCGTACAGGTGTGAAGCTGGCCAACTGTTGCTTTTCAGAGTTCCATTTTTCGTAGTTTTGAGTTTTTGGAGTTATTAAGTTTCAGAGTTTGTGGTTCAATGTTTTGGTATTCGGACTTATCACAGTTCGATTATATGATATAGACCCAAAAAACAATGTAAGAGGCTGCTGCTCCCTTGCATGTTTATGTGCAACAGACCCAAATCTATGCTGCTGCTGCTGCTGCTTGGCCTTGTCTGAGGAGAACAAAAATATTCAGACCTGTGTAACATGTCATGGACTGCATGATATTCAAATAGTATAGTGATACAGGGTTGATAGGGAAACACTACACACAAGGTGTGATTTGTCCAGTTACAGAACCAACTGAGTGAGTATTGCCCATGGTAGCTGCTCATAAGAAAAATTCAGATGAAATCAGAATATGCATTGACCCAAGAGAAAGGCATTAAAAAGATCTCATCATCCTATGTGTACAGTCGAGGAAATTGCAACCCTCATGCCAAATTCTACTGTTTTTTTTCTGTCTTTGATGCAAAGAGTTAATTTTGGCAAGTGATGCTTGATCACAAATCTTCATTACTGACTACATACAGTACCCCATTTGGTAGCTACAGATTCCTCAGGATGCCTTTGGGAATATATTCTACCAGTGAAGTCTTTCAGAGTGCAATGAAGCATATTTTATCAGGCTACCCATGTGCAATGCTAGTTGATGATTTACTGGTTGGAGGCAATGGTGAAGCAGAGCATGACTGAAACCACAGGAAACTTCTGGACAGAGCTCATGAAGTGAACTTAAAGCTTAATCCTCTGAAATGCAAATTCAGACCACCAGAAGTTACTTATTTAGGTCATTTATTTATCAGTACAGGCTTATGATGAGATCCTTCTAAACAAGCAGCCATTCTTGAGATGGCAGCTCCAGACAATGTCCAACCACTACAGCATTTTCTAAGTATGGTTAACTATTTGGGGAAATTTGTCCCTGGAGTTAGTGAGTTATCAGCATCTTTAAGAGACCTGACACACAAAAATGTTGCATGGTCACGGTTAGAACAGCACTAGAGAGCATCTGATAACCTCAAACAGCAAATTGCTATCCCACCTACATTGAGATACTATGATGTCCACAAACCAGTAGTTATTTCCTGTGATGCTTCAAAGTTCGGTCTTGGTGCAGTTATTCTTCAAGAGGGCAGACCTGTTGCCTATGCATATAGAACCCTTATTCAAACTGAGATGCAGTATGCTCAAATTAAGAAGGAACTTTTGGCAGTTGTGTTCGCATTTTCAAAGTTGTATGATTATATTTATGGCCAAGCTATCCAGATAGAAACTGACCATCAACCTCTAGTAACTATTTTAAAGAAGCCTATGGTTTCAGCTCCAGCAAGACTACAAAGAATGACACTCAAATTGCAAAAGTATGATTTCAAAATGCTCTATATGAAAGGTAAACTTCTTTATCTGGCTGATATCTTATCCAGATCATCCAGAAATACTATGGAACACATTGATGCAGAGAGTTTTGACTTTGATGTCATGGGAATGTGCACTTTTTCTACCATGAGACTTGAGCTGAGAGATAATACAAAGGCTGATCCAATTTTGCAAAAGCTCAACCACTTCATCAATGTAGGATGGCCATCAAAGCAATCTTGTTTACCACCAGAAGTACAATCTTACTTTCCATACAGAGATGAGATGCTGATGGAAAATGACATCATTTTCAAGGGTCAAAAAGTTATTGTACCAACTTTCTTACAATGCAAATACATTCATATTTGCCATCATGGCAACCCAGGTTCCGAGTCTACCAAAAGAAGGGTGAGAGGACTAGTATTTTGGCTTTCTCTAGCAAAAGACATTGATAAAGTGTTTTCTTCTTGTTCAGTATGGAACAGTACTAAGCTGCATTTGCAAAAAGAGCCACTTCATCTAAGCCAAATTCCTGACCTACCTTGGTCAATAGTAGCAACTGACATATTTGAGTGGAACAGTCAACATTACTTAGTGTTGGTAGACTCTTATTCAAACAGGTTTGAATATGATTTGCTACCTAATCTAATGTCCAGTGTGGTTATTACTAAGATGAAACATCATTTATCAGTCCATGGTAGTCTATACAAAGTTATTTCTGACAATGGTTCTCAGTTTACCAGTCAATTGTTTCAGAGATTTGCTAAAGAGTGGGACTTTATCCATATTACTAGCAGTCTTTAATATCCACAGTCAAGCAACCTTGCTAAACATGCAGTACAGGGTGCAAAGCAATTACTGGAGAGGTCAAAGCATGACAATACCAATATCTTTTTGAATTTACTTAATCTCAGAAATATACCCCATGGCAATCAACTTGGCTCACCTGGTAAGAGGCTTCTATCTAGGCAAACCAGAACAACCTTGCCTATCAGTTCTAGTTTGTTGATACCTAATGCTAAAAACAACAGAGTAATCAAAGGCCACATTTTTAAGAAGCATTCTTCTCAGAAGCCCAGCTATGATAAAATGAGCATGTTTATTTGTCCATTAAAAGAAGGAGAGACAGTGAGGATGGAAATGGCAAAAGGCTTTGATCAAATAAGTCAAATGAGAGGTATACATACCAAGCTAAGATCCTATTTATTGGAATCTGAGGGTATAGAGTACAGATGAAACTGCAGACATCTTCCTGTATCACAAATGATATTGCAGCATTGTACCTGTGATACAGAATCCAGATCTTAGATCAACCCTGACAATTTTCATACTGAAGAACATGTCAAAATATCTGTTCCCATTCCTGATGATGTCCTAGATGTTCCCAAAGTTGAACATTCTCTGAAGACAGTCCCTGTTGCTAGATCCAATTCTGACTTTTATGTTACATGATCGGGTCAAATTTCTAGACCTAGGGTAAAATACACAGCACCTTGGACATAATTGTTTTATATGGGTCTAATTTTGTATGACTGCATGTCAGATAATTTGTTCTGTATAAATGCATGCCAAAAGATCACTTCTGTAAATTGCATGTCATTGAAAAATGTAATTTGGTATATGGGTCATTTCCTAAAGAAGGAGAAGGCAGATCAGAGCATGTGTATGTACCTTTAAGAAGCATTTCCTGATGAAGCACATGCATATTAATATTGAGCATGTGCAACCAGTAGTGCCATTTTGAGAGAACAGCCAGAGTATTAACATGTATGAGTGTGGTAGTCAGTCTGTTAATAAGTTTAAGTTTACGTTACAAAGCCTCATTTCTGATGTGTTTGTGTGTAATAAAGCTGCTTGAACAGAACCCATGAATGTTCGTCTGCTTTATCCTGACCAGATGAGCAACAATGCTTGAGGTAATCACGCAATAGCTAAACAATACTGTGATGTAACCATACTAACTTGGACAACACAGCAACAACTGACATATGCGCAGTATATCAGCAATGACTTTTTAAAATTGCATGCATATCAAAATTCTTTTTTCTATTGCATATTGAAATACATTCAAAATATGAACACATAAGCAGTTTGTGAAGAGGAAAAACAAGTTATGAAATTATGCAGTAATTTGTAGAACAATCTCTTCCAAGTAACTAGCAGTAATGCTCTTTCTGTATCCAATCGGTCTTCCTTCCTTCCATTTCCATAGCTCTACCATTACCTTTATGTAGTGTAGATTCAGTCCTCTGAGCACTATAAAGATGCAGATGAGGTGTAAAATCACTAGCATTCCTGAATACAAAAAAAAAAAAAAAAAACAAACAAAAAAACACTTCGTGTAGGGGATGTAAACATGGTGTAAGTAGCTACACAATTGCATGCATACACCCTAGGATTGCAGGGAGATGGAATGACAATTGTTAACTGCTAATAATGGTTTGCAAGTGGTAACAATGCTCTGACTACAAGAACAAGTAATATTGAAGTGACAGTATTGTTATGTTCAAGCAAATGAGAAAGGACCAATTTCTGGTCCTGTGTTGGTGGCAAAGAGGAATAAGAAACACAAAGCGAGTGTGTGTTACTATTGTACCAACGGTTCAAATTCAGGTAGTGTGCTGTCTGACAGAGTTAACACACACAGATCTATGAAACATCACAGTCCTGCCTTTACATTATTATTCCCTGGTATTTATTAATGCTGACAATTTTTTTTTCTTTTTTGTGTTACTGAGCACCATTTTGAAGCAGTGAATGAAAGTCCACTTCCCAAGGTAAAACTGTATTAATTTTATTTGGTACGTTATCAGTAGTGCATTTTAGAGTAGCACATGTGCTCTTTGCCCCAGCACTCTGAACAGTAATAAGAGAAGAAATTCTACATCACATCTATCATTGTAGCACATGGGTGAAATGAAAAAAAAATGTAAAGAAACAGGAAAGTGGATGCAGAGTTTGAATTCAGCTTGAAGCCACATGCTACTTAGAATGTTTGCAGCAGATGTGAAAATGCATCTTGTGTTTTGTTTTGTGGAGTAAAACTTGCCTGTGTAATGGAAACATTGCTTAGCAGAATACAAATAGGGCTCACAGTTGAAGAAGAAAGTTAACACTTTTATTTCTGTAATCTTCATTAGTGTAGTTTTTCCACTGCTGTGCAGCTTTACTAATGAGTCAGTTATGTGCACATGTTGGATACATGTTTCTGTGGCAGAAGGTGTCAATGTAGGGACTTTGGCCCCTTAACAGAGTGGATGTGGGGCTCAAATCTATACAGTGAGAAGGGAATGGAGAAATCATTACAACAGATGTACAACTTATTTTGATCCATCTGTATTAAATGATATAGAATACAAGACCCAGCCAAGTCTGTTATTCAATATGCTTTTATGTCTCTTCTTCTCCTCTTCTGTGTTGTACAGCTGCAAAAATTATTGCAGTGAACAGGAAGACATGCCAAGAGAGGTTAACCCACCTCAGAGAGGCATTGGGTACAAATGCAGCTGGTCTTACTGTAAGCCTAATAACTATTGTAACTGTATGCAGTATAGCAATACTGTAATAAATAGTGGTATTCATGATATCATAACAGTGCAATTGATTAATGGCACAACGGAGAATGACCTTCCCATCATACCTGAATGTGGCAAAGATGAATAGACTGGATAATTCTCTCTCTCTTTTTTGTCTTACCCCACCCCTTCTCTGTTTTAATTTTTTTAGGTGGGTATTTTACATGCCGTAAAAATATTATGTTGTCATACATTTCTGCTTACAAAACTTGACATGTAGCACAGAGAGGTAGACTGACCAATGCAGATTGGTCCGTCATCCGTCAACAGGTTTGCAGCACTGACACCCAGCACTTCATGGTCCCAAGCTGTCACTGCTGCCTCCTCAACCCTTGCCCTACCTGCCCCATCTGCATCAGGTAGCTTGTCCAAGCAGCTGGTGCACTGGCACCCTCTATGAGTAGTAATAGTAATAGTAATAGTAATAGTCATAGTAATAGTAATAGTAATAGTAATAGTAATAGTAATAGTAATAGTAATAGTGATAGTGGTGATTTTGTCACCCACCAAGAGCTGACAGGGCTGGAGGAGGATGTAATGGAAAGGGACCTTGGTTCCTTAATTGGCTGTGTAAAGAAAGTGCTTTGTCACATTGCCAAGATGATGCCACATTGATCATTGGCAGAGGAAACTGAGACAGGAGGCAGTAATAATGGTTTTGAGGGTGATAACTCGATTCTCACTGTTCTCAGACTTGATGTGGGTGCACCTCCTATGCCCCCTACTGATCAGGGTGTCCCCAACCTTTTGTGTCTATCACCATCCTTGTCTGTCTTGTTTGTCCTGTATGTCTTTGCCTGCTTCTTCAGCTAATCTTCCTACCTGACCCTCACATTCCTAAGTGCCCTCCCCAGCATACCTCTCTCTTTGAAAAAAAAAGGAAGAGATGGACACCTGTCCCACAAGAATATAACGCCCCATACAATGCTGTCTACTTTACCTATCTGCCTTCTTGATATACTTGATTTGGTACAGCTGGTTGTACAACATTGTTCTGTTGTTGTCAGTTACTCCTGGTATGATGACAGCTCAAATTCAACAAATTGTGGTTATACTTATATATTTATGTTGTGAAGAAGTAGATAGGTGTGGTTGTCTGACACTATCTTCATGCACATTCATCTATTCTTTCCTCTGTGTCCTCCCCTCTGTTTGTACCCTGATTTTACCACTTTCCCATCAACCCCACTTTTCACATGTTTAATTCTAAAAAAAAAAAAAATAAAATCATACACACCACCTATGGCATGAATAGCCAGTAAGAAAGCCTTTACTTTTTTTCTCTCAGCATTTACACAGATTATGGCATAGCACACCAATGCTGAGTAATGAATGGATGTTCATTCCCTATGGCAAAACCTGGTCAGTTGTTATTATCACCACAGCAGTCCGGTTCTTCTTGTGCAAAGGTGCTTAAACATGCTGCACTATCAGAATACAGACTGAAGGCAGACTAAAGGAAATCATTGGCAACAGTTACTCTAACAGTTCTTTGACTATTGGATGTAGCCAAGTGCAACAGCCTCTGTATAGTGTTGACATAAATCAGTTGTCTGAAGATTCATCTTTGACCACTGCATCAAGGGCTCGTTTCCAGATATATGTCACATTATATATTGCTGTGCTGTTGTACTTGTTTGATAAGTTTCATGGCACATATCTTAACTTTTTTTGAGTTAAGCATTTGCCAGCACATCCATGACCATAAGACAGGTAGGTACATGGCACTGTCAGTTCTGCAATATCCATTAATGACAGCATAGCTGACATATGTCAACAGTATGTATATATTGCTGATCATAACATTGCACGTCCTCCTTCATATCAACAAAAATATGGATTTACACAAAACCTTCAACATCACAATATCTTCTCTGACACAGAATGAGAAGCTAATCCTATCTATACTACACTATCACAGTATAAAAGTCAGACGTCTGTAGTGGCACTTGCATTAAGTACTGTGTCCTCTGGAATGTGCCAATATATGGGGATGGTGTTCTAATCTCACTGCAGTCAACTTGCATGTGCCTGTGTTTGTAGAGTTGTGCAAATATGACCTTACCTACTGCAGGTCTCAATAAAGTTGTAGCCTGGAGTTAATTTTACACTGCAGGATGAGTACACATCAGTGTCAAACCCTTCTCCCAGCAACATCTTATTTGCAACACAACACTGATATCATGCTCTAAAAAGCACAATATCACACTCTAAAATTCATATTTTTGCAATGGCTCTTGCCTTAAGGACTATGTTTTCTAGATTGCATAGCTAGATAAGTAGGGGAGTTCTAATCTCACAGCAATTCAAATTGTGTGTACGTGGACTTGTGCAAATACTACCTTAATTTCTGCTGGTCTCAACAAACAGTAGCCTAGATTTAATTTTACACTGCAGTGTGAGTCCACATCAGTGTCAGACCCTTCTCCCAATATCATATTTTCTGCATACCACACTGATGTCATCCTGTATAAAGTGAAGTCAAACACTTCAAATGTCAGATTTTTGTGGTGGTGTTTCCAATAAGTACCATGTCCTCTCAGTTGTCTAACTGAATGGGTAAAGGATTCTTATCTCACAGCAGTCAACTTGTTTTGTGTGTGTGTGTGTGTGTGTGTGTGTGTGTGTGTGTGTGTGTGGAGTTATAGAAATATGACCTTACTACTGCTGGCCTCAGTAAAGTTGTAGCCTGAAGAAACTTTTACACTACAGGGTGAGTCCACATCATTGTCAGATCCTTCTCTCAACATCATCTTCACAGCAACACGACACGGATGTCATCCTCTTTGAGGTGCATTCTCACATTATCACACTCGGATTTCTGCAGTGGCACTTGCATTAAGTACTGTGTCTTCTAGATTGTATAACTAGGTAAGTAGGGGGTTCTAATCTCACAACATAATTTTAGTGTTATACAGCAAGACATAAAATCATTTTATAGAAACTACAGAGTGTAATACAGCAACACGTGGCTATAGTTGGGGTAAATGCCAACACAGTTTAATTACTCATTTTTATATCTTATTCTGGAGTAAAGCAGCATTATTACCAAAAGATAAGAAAGAGTTATTTTAGTTTAATTTTGAAGATATGTGGATCTTTAGTGAGTTTAATGTGGAGTAGATTGCAGTTCTAGGCCTTAAAGACATGGCTGGAGTACAGATGATCTCCAACTATGTTGCTGAACATTTAAGCCTCGTGTAGATATGTATCACTACAGTGGAGCTACAGGTTGGGTGTGCAACTTTGTAACAAAGAGCTTAGGGTAGGGTACCTTTTAGGTTTTGCACTGATCTGGGTGCCACTTTTAGCTGCAAGAGAGAGAGAGAAAGTGAGGCAGTGAAGTAGCTCTAGTCATATGAGGTGCTTAAGGGTAAGGCAGACATGAGAAGAGTAAGATTTACTGCATGAAAAAAAGCCTATTTAATTGTAAGACTGCTTAAGTATTTAACTGTAACACTGCTTAAGTATTTAATTGTAACACTGCTTAATTATTTAATTGTAATGCTGCTTAAGTATTTACTTATAACACTGCTTGAGTATTTAATTGCAATGCTAAGTTTGTTCTTCTGTGTGGCTTGGAAGTTAATAAAAACTGCTGATGCATATAGCAGTGTGGGAAGAAGATATGAAGAGACAAGGATTATCTCACTTCTTTTAGTGAGATAGTGTTTAACTCTGTATAACAGGCTCAACTTTGCTGGGTTTATTTGATAATTTGTTGAATATGTAAGTCAAATGTCTAGTCATCATCAATAGTGGTGCAACAGTTTAATACTGGAAACTACTTCAATTATTGTGTTGATGGAGGAGGTGATTTTGAAGTTTGTTTTACAATCAGTATGAGACTTGTGGTAAAAAAAAGTCTTTTGTGTTTTTTTTTTTTGGATTTAGTATGAGGTTGGATTTAGCCAGCCAAGTTTTGATGGAGGTGAAAGAGTCCTGAGTGAGTTGTTAAGGCTGAGTAGGATTCTGGGCTGTACATATAAGAGTATAATCATCAGCATCTTGGATTAGGTTGGCCTGTTTAATAACAATGTGCATGTTTGATTACAGTATGCAAATTTTTAATAAATATGTTGAACAAAAGGGGTCCAAGTATATTATGTTTATTATTCACTAGGTCATATAAATATGGGAAGATTCCTCAAGATTGGAGACATGCACTTATTAAACATGTCTTTAAGGGAAAGGGGAGTAGGACAAACCCAGAATCATATAGACCCTTAAGTCTACATTTATGTTGTGGACAAATAATGGAGAAGGTAATACTGGTTAAGTTATTGTCAGAACTAGATAGTTTGGGACTTGAAACCATATATCAGCATGCATATGTTGAAAATAGATCTATTACCACTTGTAACATGATGTTCTATAACAATATAATAACAGCTATGAATGAAACATTGTGCTGTGATGTGATTTATATAGATTTAACTTCAGCATTTGACAGGGTCATACACAAAACACTGATCAATAAATTAGTACAACTAGGTATTGATGTACTGTTGATAAGATGGCTAGCTGCATGGCTTACAAATATGACATGGCAAGTATCACACACCAACTGGACAGGTGAAATCCTTGGTTACAGTCAAGGTGTCCCACGGGGCTCTGTCCTAGGCCCTAACTTGTTTAGATTGTATCTTTCAGACCTTACTTTTTCATCTGAGGTGCTCTACAGTCTATATGCTGATTACCTGAAATTGGGTAAACTGATTATAAGTGTTACAGATAAGGCATGTCTGCAAAATAATTTGACTAAATTGACCATTTGGGCATAGGATAATAATATGTTGATAAAAACATCAAAAACTAAGCATATAAGATTTGGGAGACATAAACTGAAAGGTGAATATTTAATACAGCACATAGTGATTGAAACTGCAGACTCATTTAAAGACGTGGGTATATGGGCAGATTCAGGTATGAGTTTTTCTAATCATATCAGCCAATTGGGTAAGATAGTTATATAACTATAGGCTGTATAAAAAGATATATAAAGTCTAGGAAATCAAACATAATTAAGTCATTGTTTGTTAGTTACATTAGACCCAAACTTGAGTATGGAATAACAATATGGAAACCCAATAGGAAAACACGCATGAATAAACTGGAAAGAGTACAGCAGAAATATACAAAGGGCAGCCATGGATGTGAAAATCAATGTTATTATGAAAGACTAAAATATCTGAACTTGTACAGTGTCTCTTATAGATATTTAAAAGGAGATCTTATTCAGGTATCTAGGGCATTTAGGGACAACTACCTCTGGAAATGTTTGGGGTTATCAAAAAGTACTAGAGACTCATCATATAACCTATGTAGAAGATTCTATACAAATGAGAAGTGTACTAATTGTGTCTCTGACAGAGTAGCTGATGCTTGGAACAGACTACCAAATTACATTAAAGCAAGTACTAGTTTAGATATTTTTAAGAACAGCCTGGACATTTATTATGAGAATAAGTGATATGGTATACTGGCAAGCTAGAAGGGCATTAATGCCTATCCATGCTTGAAACATTTGTATGTATGTATGCATGTATGCATGTATGCATGTATGTATGTAAGTATTGATACCTGGAGTACACTTACAGATAGTGATAGAAAGGTGGAGTAGCATGATTGCCATTTAATAACTTCTGATCTATCTGACAGGTAATCTTGGAACCATGAGAGGGAGGGCTGGGAGAGGCCTAATGATGCTATCTGAAACAGTTGCCTGCCATGAGAAACTGTATCAATAGCTTTCGATAAGGCTAAGTATAGTACTGATGCAATATTGTTTGTGTTGGTTTGATCTTAAGCTATGCTGGGTAGATAGGACAGAAGAGATTTTTGGCAATGATCTACTTAAGTAGTTGAATGTGGATGCATTTCTACAGGATTTTAGACAAGGGTGAAATAATTTCTATGGACCTGTAGTTGGAGAGTTCATTGATGTTGTCTCCTTCATAAAAAAGAACTATAAGAAATATAAATATAAGATATAAATATAAGATATTTGCCAGCATCCAACCCTAAAATTAATGGTTAATAACACATATCGGGCTGATTGGGAAGTTAAAGGCATTGAACTGTTAAATCATCTCATGTAGTCGGTTGAATCAGGTCTAACCTTTGCCCTGGTTGGGAGCTTAAAGGCATTAAACTGTTAAATCATCTCATGCAGTGGGTTGAATCAGGTCTAACTTTTGCCTCATTTAGTTATTTGTCAGATACATTTGGGTTGGTGCAGAATGACAGATGGAGATGTTTTCAAATGAATCATGCAGTGTTTACTTCCTGGCTAGTTCAGATAACTAGGACTACTAACTCCCCTACACTTAAGAATAACCTGAGAGGAGATTGAGATCACTGTCATTTATCTAGCTTAGTTAGCGTAGTTAGCTTAGTTAGATATTTCTTCAACACCTGCAATTTGGCTTTCCCCTTCAAAATACTTTAATTCAGTGCTCATCTTTTAACTCTTGGACTCACTTAAACTATGAACTGGCAGTGCATTGTAAACCTAACACATACTACTCAACAGCACTGATTTGCATTGGGCAGTTGAAATTGGCTGATCATTTTTCTTATTCCATTGTTGCAGCCAGATCCGCCTCATTATTCTACCTTCTCCATTTACCCTTGCAAGCTCAGGCTCACTCCTCTTCCCTACCCTATCCCCATTCCCACCCACCTCCACTTTCACTAGATTTATAGCTACCTAACCACACCCACAATCTACTTAAACACACCCACAATCTACTCAGCTTATCACATCACACTAATTACTATACCTCATTGGTACACCCTAGCACAAACATGCTACTTCAAAACAGCAAACACCTGCACCTAACAACCCTTCATCTCACCTCAACCACACTGCTTGTTTTCCTATATCACCTCTCATCTTACCACCATAACCTTGAACTATCCAATCCCCTTCCCTGACACACTACCCCCTTATCCAACCTTGACAGGGATTCACACTATACCATATCCTCAACCTTTTTACTATCAACCCAACAATATGCTACATAAATAAATTTCACCCATATAAAACCTTTTCATACACCTACAAAAAGTCCTCCAAAATACTATATAAGCTCAACAAACGTCTCTACCAACTTAACATCCTATTACACCTCTCTGGGGATTTAAACCCTAACCCAGGCCCACCTCAACCACAAACTGCCTCTTGCACTTCACCCATCTACCCCACTCAAGATGTCTGTACTATATCACAACTCTAATCTTCTCTTCCTCAACATGAATGTAAGAAGTATAGCTAAAAAAATCCATGACTTACATGCCATACTCTCTTTTTATTCTTCAGCTATAGTCATATTAACGAAAACCTGGCTAAAACCCACTAACAATGACAATGAAATCCTTGCTTCTGGTTACAACATTACCCACAGAGACAGAGCAACAAAAAAGATGGTGGAGTAACAATATTATTCAAAAATCACATGGAAGTTGAAAGTATAAACCTAGCTACCCCTACCTTTAAGAACCCTGAACTACTCCTTGTTAAACTAAAAATTAACCCCAATAAACATATCAACATCATAGCTGGATATATCCCACCTGGGAACAATATTCCCAAATTATAAAATCTAATTCACTGGCTCTCTAATTCCCCCCACAAGAAATTATATTGCTGGGTGACTTCAACATAGACTGGGTAAACTGCTCCTCTCAGAATCCAACAGACCACATCAACCTTCACGGGTTCACCAATTAATCACATCCCCCACTAGGACTGACAAATCTTCCAAATCCCAGTCTATCCTTGACTGGATTCTGACTAATATTCAATCCCTATGTTCTCAATCTGGCTGTCTGCCTGATGGCCTTAGCGATCATCATCAAACTTTCTCATTAGATCCCACACCTATCAAATTAACTCAGCCACCTATTGCACAATCAGAAACAAAAACGATTTCAACCCAAACAACTTTATCTCCACAATAAAGTGCTGTGACAGGGAATTTCTTTAACAATTCCCCCTTGAAGAGGCTGTTAAATCTTTTAACACCACATTTCTAGAAATACTGGTCTACCATGCACCCTCTAGACCTATTAGAGTAAAAGTCAAACAAGCCCCCTGGCTAGGTAAGGAATGTAGATCCTTGGTCATAGCCAAAGATAAAGCCTGGGAGCAGCATCTTAAAGAAAAATCCCAAGCCTCAAAACTGACATTTTTGCAACTGAAAAACAAAGCAAAGAAATTAGTCAAACTTGAAAAAAATCATAATGATATCATAATATTCAAAAAATTCATAATAACCTTCAAAAGTTCTGGTCAGCCATCAATAACATTCTACTGCCAGGTAAATCTGCTACACCCACTCTTACAACACCCAACAATTCAGATAATATAGCAACCCAGGTCAACAATTTCCAATTCCCAGAACACCTCACTGCCCATGACCCTCCCACACCCCAAAATATCCCTACCTCTTTTAGACTACATCCTTTCTCTGTTAGTTCCATAAAAAAAACTTCTAAAAAACTAAAACCAACCACATTAGCAGCAGACAAACTCCCTTCTGACTTCATGCAAATTGCTACAGATGCAATTTCATATCCAGTAGCCATACTAATAAACAGATCAATCTCAAAAAACCTTGTACCTGACATTTGGAAAATCTCCCACATTCTATCTTTACGTAAAGGAGGCAACTCCACAGAACTAACCAATTATCGGCCAATCGCCGTTCTGTCACCCCTATCCAAAATCCTAGACAGAATTGTTCACGCACAACTGATGGACTACTTACACTCACTCAGATTACTATCTGACACTCAGCATGGTTTTTGGCCTTTTCATAGTACCACAACTGCCCTAATGTCGTTCAGCAACACAGTGAACTAGTATAGAAATGAAGGAAAATTTGTAGCTGCCATCTTTTTGGGCCTCAACAAAGCCTTTGATATTGTAAATCACAACAAACTCATTAACGTCCTCACCTCCCTAAACCTCAGCAGCTCCACCATTACCTGGTTTAAAAGCTACTTATCATGCCACCAGCAGGCAGTTCAATGGTAACAGGAACTCTCTCCCTTCTTCTAGTCACCCTAGGGGTTCCCCAAGGCTCCATCTTTGGACCCCTATTCTTCTCTCTCTCTTTACCAACAAGCTTTATACCTCCACCCCCCACTCTCACATCATACAGTACGCAGATGAATCCACACTTATATCAGCAGCCCCCTCCCTAAATGTCCTACAGACCATAACACAAGAATCTTTTCTATCTGCTGAAAGATGGCTCACTGACACCCAACTTATACTAAATCCCAACAAAACCAAACTATTTCTCTTCTGCCCCACTAAATCCCCCTGTAATGTCAACCATTCTCTAGCACATCCATAAATAATACCACCATCGCACCTGTAACCCATACCAAACTTCTAGGTGTCGAAATTGACAACAATTTGAAATGTGATATTCACATTTCCCAAACCATAAGGAAGGTCCATAAGAAACTAGGTCTTTTCTACAGCAATAAACAATTTCTAACACCAAACAAGCAACCATTGCCCACACCCAGCTCTTATCAAAACTTCTATATGCCTCTTCAATATTTACAACCTTCAAAAAATCTGAACTAACTAAACTTGAATCCTGCTACAATAAAATTGCCAGGTTCGTCACAGATTTCCCCTATGGGACACATCACTACACACCCTTTAAGCTACTATATTGGTTAGAACTACCACAATTACTTCTCTTTAATCAACTAACCTTTGCCCACAAAATCCTTCACCACCCAGAAAAAATATTGTAATACTGTATACTTTTTGCTGGAGCTTTTTTCCCTGGGCCTCTGCTGAAAAAGGACCTGTATCCTAGGTTCATAGGTTCATAGGTAGGTACTAGGCTATCAGCCCTAGGGCTTATACAAGGCTAGCCATAATGATTCCCTGGCTATTGCTTCCCACAAAAATTTACTTTCCTGGATCCCTGTATAGCTGGGGCACTGATGTGATCCCTGGGGTGAATTTCCTATCTCCCATCCAGTCGTCAAGGTTCCTCTTGAAAAGAGCCATTGAGGCACTCTGCCTGATATGTATGGGTAGCCTATTCCAGAGTATGGGGAGTCTCTGGGTCAGGAACCTATCCCTCCAGGATGTTCTGGTAAACAAATTTAACACAGCCCAAGGCTAAAAGTGCTGCTGCATTTCTGTTAGTAGATATATATGACTTACCAACTGCAGATATGGAGATGGTTTAATTGAATGCTTGACAGTCAGGTTGCTGTATCATTTCCTGCTCCCTAGTGAAATGTCAGCACTTGAAAAACCAAAAAAAAAAAAAAAAGACTGAAAGCACAAGAGAAGAGCAAATCTTGAAAAATCACTCTTCTTAAAACTTCTTTTTGTGGAGGGGTGGGTACATCTTGAACTTAGTATATACAAGCCCGATCTTTTGGCCATTCATTCTCCCTGTTTTGAGATTTGGTCTAGTGGGTTCCAGCATTTCAAATGGTTACCATCATTTCCACCTATATTTAAACACCAACTTAAGTTTTTATATGATGGCTACTGGTTTCCCAAGAACAGGATAGAAAAAGGACTTGTGTGAGAAGTCAACTGCCCTGACCAACAAGCAACAAATACAGATATATACTATTCCTTTGGGATTGCAGGTAGGTACAGTGTTACTTGGGAAATACCATTCAGAAATGCCTCGGGTTTCCCTACCAGCTAGCTCACAAAACTATCTGATTATTTCCTTCTGTGAATTTGAGAGATTTATATTCCTAGTTAGCAACTTGTCACTCACTTTGCAGTCATTACCAGGCTATATGTCATGGTCCATGAGAGAAACCCAGAGGACCTGCCTTCCAGAGGCTTGAGCAATATCACTAGCACATATGTTAAACATTTGGTTGAATTAGATGTTAGGATGTTTTCTTTCTAAAGTATCTCATTTCAGTAAGCCTAACCAGTACTAGAGCAAGGCCCAACATTTAAGCCTAACAGAATTTTCTTGAATAAATACATTCTGACTCAATATTTTATGTAAGCCGAATCAAAATTTTAGAGAGTGGTCTGACAATCATAACTATTAGTTCCTACTATATACTTTAAAATATTTGTCAGCATTTCTTGACCATCTTAAGTATTAGTTATTATTAGACACTGTAATACATTTGTTATAATTTTATTTAAATTATCTATACTTTACATGTAAATTACATGCTTTGAGCTCCTGCTAATTGATAATTGCTACCAGCTTTATAAATGTTCTGCAAGTTTGCAATGCTTAAGTGCAACATGAATATTTAAAGTAAGAAAACATCCCTTCCCAAAATGAGTGAAGAAGTTCATATCACTGCACTGAGTATAAAATCACAGCACTGAGGTGACATAGTATGTATCATGAGTCTTATCATTCCTGCTCTACTTTAAGATATTCTACATTATTACAACATTTGCATACCACCCAGTCTGTGAAAAGCCATAACCTTGGTATAATCTGATGGAAAATATTGAACTGTTGGACTAAAAAGGGCTAGTTGCAAGAGGTGCTCCTAGAAATACATCTGACTTCTCTCCCTTATCCACTTGCCACCACTAAAGCAACAAAAGGGATTTTCAGAAGAGGAAAAAAAAAACATGGATGTACTGGTATCACACAGGTCAGCAATATACTAAACTGGAGGATGGTGGTCCAGGACAGTTTTCAGAGTCACTCTTTGTATGAACTGGAGGTACTGCCAGTGTATTAGAGAGGAACAATCATTTGCATTCAGCCATGCTGTACAGAGTACCATCATGCAACTCCAGACAAATCTGTTACTCCAAGTTGCACTGTGTAAAACTGCAGAAGTGTGATTTCTGTAAACTGCATACTCACACTGCTAGCATAGTTATACCATGCACATTGCTTCAAACTGATTTTCAAACAACAGTGAGTTCAGCCAAGTAAAATGAGCTTGTAGAATATGGTTGTGCTTAGCCATATATGTTCCTGTGGCATATACTGATAAAATTGTTACAGTGCCTCAGATGATCCTAGCCTGAATAGCAGTCTATGGGTGAGGCAAGCAATCCAGTGTTGGGGCTAACTGAACAATCAATTCTAGATTTTGACATTATAGTGGGTGGGATTGGCACCTGTTCCATTACAAGAGCAATCATATGCCTTACATCACAGGGTTACATTCTGCTGCATACAAAAAGTCAAGCTAGGCAAGGGAGTATGAACATTCCAAGGAGATCATACCTAGCTAGTTAACTACATATAGCACCTATGTAAAAATTTGCAACTTCAGAGTAACTCAGCATAGTAGACATTGTACTGCACCAGATGGTCATTGTGGAAAGGGTCAGATACAGAAACTAAGGGATGTTTTGACACCCCACAGGATGATGACTAAGACCCCAAGAATTCACCTCCTGTGTCTGATATCTTCAGACACTAGGACTTGTGTGTAGTAACTGGATCAAAAGGAAAATGGTAGAGGGCTAAGAAATGTATACAAAAAAATCATGCAATGATGTGACATAGTCAATGATGTAAAATAGCATAGACTATTTACAGGACAATGCTTTAAAGGACCCAGTCTTTAATGTCACCAGAAATAATAATAAAATATATTAATATGGGTTACTCCATAAGAATCCAGTACTGTCTATCTGAATCATGTCTGAATCCTGTACAGCGAAGATGAAAAGATCAGAGAACGGTGCAGTCTTGCAAATGTAGATAATAGATATCAGCATGGGTAGGTTGGCAGACCTACTGTATAAAAGGTAGGAGTGAATGGGAGAGATGACAATGATGATGGACTGTATTCTCTCTTTCCAGAGTAAAAAGAAGAGTATTGAACATAACAATAAGGAATGGTGTAGACAGTGCTATAAAAGTAGGAAAACGAATGCAACTGAAGTAAAACTATTCTGCCATAAAATAATCAGTAATTCTGGAATCTTTACCATTCACAAGTTGTTTGTGTAGCCCTACCCTCTTTGCCTGCTCCACCAAAGGAAGAAGCTTCGTCTCCTTACCAGGGGCCACCTGGGGTAATTGAGAATAGAAGCAATTATACTCAAGCTTGGGTTCTGTACAAGGTATATCTGATACAACAGCCTTGATTTCTTTGTACAGGTTTATAGTTTTATACTAAGCTAATTACCACTAGGGTGTTTACAAGCCTAGCCATGCAACCAGAAACAGTTTTGCCCCCAACTTTGGGCAATTATAGGGTGGGGTATGTTAGTAAGGAGGTAGCTAAGGGTTATGTTGGGGGATACGTTAGGTGGGTATTAATTTACTACTGGTACTACTCTGTCCATCTGAAACATGAGGGGGCCAGACTAGGGGTGAATTTGCAATTTCCCATCCAATGATCAAGGTTACATTTGAACAGAGTCAGGGGTGAACTCTATTTCATGTTGATGTGGAGCTTATTCACAATATGCCCTTCAAAATAAATAAAATAAATAAATAAATTATTCCATAACACAGAGATCCTTTGAGACACATATCAGTCTCTTCAGCATGGATTCTGTAGCGTTCCTTATGAGTTGAGTGATTTAGAATAATTTTCATAGTATCTTGGCTATGTGTTGGTTGAAGGTCAGATTACACTATACTCTTTCATTACAGAGCAAATAATACTTCTCCTTCAACTTTCATTACAGAGCTAATAATGCTACTACTTCAACTTCATATGGGGGTTGTCGGTTAAAGTGCTTATGTCAAAGAAACAAGAAACACAGTTTGATTCAAATCTTGGGAAACATGGTTAAGTTTAAAAGAGCTCCCAGGAGTTAGCCTATGAACCTAAGCAATTTTATACACCAAGCATACACATAATCTTCAATAGTAAGTAATTACAAAACAAATAATGCTCCTACTTCAACTTTGGCATTAATAGAAAAGCTCATCCAGACTCTATCACAGCTTTCTGTGAGAGGAAAGGTTAGTTTGCTTTCACGTTCTTGTATTTTGCATTGCTTTATTGCCTTCTATTTTGTATGTTTTAATTTATTTTCTTTACATTGTGTTTTACTTGTATTCTGCTTTTATTGCATATTTAAACTAGGAAAGAGACCACAGCTGTGTCTCTTGTGAGTCACACAGAAATTAGAACAGGTCAATAAAATGAATTACCTGTGAACTGAGGGTGGAACTGTGAACTAACCCTTCTATTTAAGGGTGAAATAAAACATTTCGAGGCTTTACTAGAAAAGTTCACCCAAACTTTTTCACAGCTTGCTGTGCGGGAAGAGTAGTTTGCTTTGGCTTTCTTGTATTTTGTACTGCTTCATTGCCTCTTTCTATTTTGTATATTGTGATTTCTTTTCTTTACACTGTGTTTTACTTGTATACTGCTTTTAACTGCATATTTAAAATAGGAAAGAAAAAACATTCCCCCAGATTTACAATTAGTCCTGCACAGAAGTGGCAGTTTAAGAGGAGGACGGCAGTACACCATGCATAGTAATGAAGGTGTGCTGCCTGAACTCCTAATGCTACACAGAGTGTGGACAATTTAAGGAGTGGCATGTCTGAGAGCAGAGATCTCAGAACAAACATGCCCCTGCAAAGCAGAACAGAAGAAAGTGTAAATAAATGAGTGAGACTGCTCATAGGTGTCTGCATATCCCCACTAACAGTCCCCATGTGTTCAACAGCAATAGTACATTTAAATAAAATGAAGAGACCCTTTTATTTTTTTTTTTAAACCCCGAGTACAGCTAACCGTAGGTACGTGGGTGTGCCCTTCACCTAGCCATGGTTAAAGCAGCTGAAAAGGCTGAAGAGGATAACAAGGAATATATATGCAAATGAAGCAGTGCAGCAATAGTGTAGTGGTTAGAGCATACGCCTAATAAACAAGCATTTCCGGTTTGAGTCCCACTGCAGTATATATCATTTTCCATGTGAAAACTGTATATGAACATAATTTTACATCTTTTTGCCGTATAACCTACATAAGAACATTTAAATGTGAACTGAAGTACTGCATGAAATGCACGTGTGAAGTGTCAGTGTCATAATGAATAAGGCACTAGTAAGCAGGGTTAAGCACAAATAAGCAGTAGTAAGCATATATAAGCAGTAGTAAGTGCATTTAAGTGCGTTTGCGTAGGGAGTAAGCATTGCTTACACAGATTAAGCAAGGTAGAAGCTAACTGAGTGTAAGAAACTGTAACCGGAGGTTAGCAGTGCTTACCATCATGCAAATTTGCGCAAACCTGCTTACAATTGCTTTAAAGTGCCTTAATCACTCTGGATGCAACGGCCCATGTTTTGCCCAGCAACAAAATAAACTGCCTCTGCAAGGCTCAAACTCAGGACCTTATACACTATAGTCAGAGTAGTTAACCACTAAGCCATCATAACAATAGAGATGCATGAGGTATCAGCAAACTAATCCTCACCACAGGAAATCAAACCAAACATGTGAACTCTATCTATGTACAGTGTGATGTTGGATAACCTGCCACAGAACATAAATATGTGAACTGGAGTACTGCAGCAAGCATACATTTGAGGTATTATTGTAATAAAGTATTGAAGTTCTCAGGACCCCATACAGTGTATGTACACATGAATCACGGATACCAGGCACATATATAACCTGTAATGAAGAATAAATCATTGCCAAATGGCAAATATAGTGATAATCAACTATGAAGCAATGCTAACTGCAGCACAGCTCATGTTTGTAAGTGTAAGCAATGTGTAGAGGAGCCAATTCAATCAGCCTAGTGGTATAACTCTTTAAATAGTGCCAACTTTATGTAAGCAGGTGTGCCCATAGCTTAGCCTTTTCAAAACTGGCCAATCACGGCAAAGTGCAGGAAAATTGCCATATTTAAACCCCACAGGCGGGAATATGTCTCATAACTGGTTGTAGCTTCCCACTGCAGGCAGAATGGCTGGTGTGGGTGAAAGCACTTGATTCAGAGTTCAGCGCTGGGGCATCCAGGAGTCAAAATTCATGGTATGGCTCCTGGTAAAACACCATGATCAGAGACTACTGCAGGGCCAGTACCAGGGCTCGCAGTACAAAACGGAGGCCTGGGACAGTCTCGCTGTGACCTCACCAGTGTCACAGGTATCCCTCGGACTGGTGAACAGGTCAGGCATCACCATGCTGACCTGAAGCGGTGCAGGGGGATGTCCTGGAAAAGTGGATCCAGGAGTGCCTGCAGATGGCCAAGGTCCCAGTACTGAGTAAGTACACATTCTACTAAATAGTAAATAATTGCCTAGCTTGTGTATACTATGGATAGGAATGGCTAAATATCAATGCATTTCTCTGACTGCTGCAGATGAGCCAGCTGCGAACCAGCAAGTCCATGATGCTAGGCTGCAAAGGCTGCATCGCGAGGCAGGTTAGTAATCAGTCTGCATTTACTGTCATAACAAAGATTATAAGAGCCTTAGAAAGTGTTGTACGAGTAGAAATAAATGTGTCAGTAGTCTGTGAATAAAGGTATAACCCCTGGAGTGCTTCTGTCCACTCTTGTCACATATGTTTGCGATCTGTTCCATACTATAAATAGTACTGTTGTATCTTCCAACAATGTTGGAAGTGCCAAGAGGTCAGACATATCATACAAGTTAGGGAGAGTTAGTTAGAAAACAGTCAAGAGATGTACATCAGTTCCATGATAGCACAGTGTACTGTGATGTTAGCAATAATTTTTTGTCACACACAGCAGAGGTTTGACTCCTGGGAGTGCTACTAAGTTGTATGTATAATCATACCCCACAACCATACAGAATGGGATACGATGTTTAGCTAGAAAGCTGTATGCATAATTACACCCAACAACTGTACAGAAATTGCTTGAATGTTCAAATTGTAAGTTGTATGCATATTAATACCCCACAACTGTTCCAATCTGTCCAGCATGTCCAGATAAATGTCCCATATCACCAGCTTGGTAACCTGTTCCCCTGAAAGTTCAATGTGATGATCCAGGAAATGTAGGCAGCTGTCAATGACATATAACTGATAGTCGAATGTGTACATAGTCAGAGAATGTATATGAAAACAAACCTGTCATTCTAGCACCTCACCCAATGTGTATGACAGCAATTCTCAACATATGTTGCATTAACACCTGCAGCCTGTCATGTCTGTATTTAAGACACAGGTCATGTATATAATAATCTATAAGCATACTAGTGTACAATATAAGGCCATTGTATAGTGTAATAATACATGTAAGGGAAAGATCACTGCAGTGACTAAGAGTGTTGTGAAAACTATAAGGAATAATAGAATCCTCTCCCTCACCCCTACCATATGTGCATAATAACCCAATGACACTCTTCAACTGGTATGTGTACACCCAAAATGGTTTTGAGATATATGTTCTAATGGTTAATAAATATTCACATTTGTTTCTATGCATGTGCCATGTTAAAACACACCCATATAGGTGGCCTGTTGCCATCAATGAAACCCGCATGGTCCTGTAATGGCCATTGTTGTTCCATATATGCATGTGTTCTGCTTGCTCTGCAACTGTGTTAAATCTGGTATGTGGGGTTAATGGGAATACCTGTGTATGCTGTTACAATTAATCCTGAATGCTGTTGCCTGTTACTAACCCATATCTGCCATAAACCTGCGACAACACAGCTCATATGGGAAGGCTGGTCCCAGTGGACCCACCTGTTCACCTCAGCTGGCCATGGCACCGGGCACCAGCACATCTGGGGCCCAGTGTGAGACCTCCTCCTCCGTGGGCCCTGTACCACCTTCGGGAGGAACCGCTGCAGGGGATGAGGCTCACCCCCCTTCAGAGTGGGTGCGGAGAGGAACCTGTCACCTGTCAACAGGTCTGGGCCATGGTGTGTAGGGAGCTTGATCTGGAGTATCAAGAGCAGCTACACCAGCTTGAGGGCCAAGTGGTGCTATTAGAGGGTGAGCCTGCCTCTCCTATACAGCCCCCAGCACAGCCACCTTCAGGGTCATGAAGGTGCAGTGGTGACTGCCAATGGGTGGGGACCTCAGTCCCATTGTTTCCAGTTCGGGGCTCATGGGCCTGCGACTTCCAAACCCCCCTTCCTGTCCAAGGTGTTTGCCCCCCACATGTGTCATATACTGCGGTGCCCTGTATCCGTCTTGTGTGTCTCATCTGTTAACCTACCCATCCTCCCTCCCCAAGTATACCTACTACCCTTCCCCAACATCCTACTCTCACCTGAAAAAAAAAAAAAGGGCAATCGGTTCCCACAGAAAAATCTCACCCCATACATAGCTGCCCATTTTGCACACGTGTCCACTGGACACATGTAATCTGGTCTAACTGGCATCACAATGAATATAAGTTGTCCTCACCCCTCTCCCAGGGGTTTGAGGGTCCAAAAGTACCTGCAAATATAGTGTATATGCACAGCTGTTGCTGTAGAAGAAATGGGCATCTATGGACTTTTCCTATACCCTTCCTGCACATGCCTAGCTATTTTCCCTACTGTCTTTCCCTCTTTGTGCCCCATTTTTCACCATTTTCCTATCAACCCCTTTTTCTTTTCTTTTAAAGGAATTAGCACGGGGGTAAGCAGCAGTAAGCATTGTTAAGCAACGGTAAGCGGGTTTGCGCTGGTTTGTGTGAGGATAAGCTATGCCTACACAGGTTGAGAAATCTGAAGCTAATTGATTGTAAGAAAACATAAGCGGAGGTTGGCAGTGCTTAACGTCATGCAAACTGGTGCAAACTCCCTTATAACTGCTCAAAAGTGCCTTAATCACACTGTATCCAATGGCCCTTGTTCTGCCTAGCAACAAAATAAGCAGCCTCTGCGAGGCTCAAACCTGGGACCCTGCACTTCATAACCAAAGTGATTTACCACTTAGCCATCTCAGATTTACATATCCTTGATGTATTCACAAACATATCATCCAGCCAAGTCATTCAACAGTACAGAGAATGTTTTCTACATGTAGATGTATGTGTGAGTAAATATATTGTCTAAACGGTTACAACATATTGATATATGTATGTATATATATATATATATATATATATATATATATATATATATATATATATATATATACATATAGACACATATAAATATTTATGAACATATAAACATGCAAATGCCTACATCTATAGATATATATGTCCACGTCTACATGTCTAAATATGTACGGCAGGTTATATAATTATGTCAGCAGATATAAATATATATATATATATATATATATATATATATATATATATATATATATATATATATATATATATATATATATATATATATATATATATATATATATATATATATATATATATATATATATATATATATATATATATATATATATATATATATATATCTGCATACATAGGTATATACGGACATACATCTGTAGATAATGGGGAAATAACAAAACATATATGTCCTCATGCAACATTAATAGGGTTGAGAGGCCCCACACAATATACGTCTGTTACGTATAGCTATACCCCCCCGCCAAGCATGACCCCCCCTGTTATACAGACCAAGTGTTGCAGATCCCATAACCAAGACCAGACAAGACATGGCCATCCCTAGGATATATATACACAGACACATATATGCAGATACAGATATATATATATATATATATATATATATATATATATATATATATATATATATATATATATATATATATATATATATATATATATATGTAACTACACATACACACACAGAGATTTGTGCAGCAATATACATATGGAGTATGTGCACACAATATGGAGCAGCCAGTATTCCTACAGCCACCACCTTACCAACTGGAAACTGTATGAGCCACCCATACGAATGACATTCATAGCCTGCAACATATACCCACAGAGATATAAAAGGGTATAACACCACACACAGGTGTGTATAAATGAATGTGAAAGCTTTATTTGTGTATTATGACAGTTGTATATGCCATGTCATATAGCTGTTTAGACATTGACATCCATATGAGCAGTGTAATGCAACTGTGAAATAGTTATACTAAGACAGTAGTCTGGGAAGGTTGACATATGTTGCTGTCCAGGTTGATGCCTCTAAGTAGTACATTAGTAATGACAGAGTGGGCCACAGCATACCAGACAATCACCAGTAAGTAATGCAGATGTATAGGTCAACAGCCTCTAGTTACACTCTGTACACAATCCTTAGGGGGGACAGACCCCAGCTGACACAATGGGATGTATCTGTTATATAACAAGGCATACCTGACACCATCACAATTGCACTGACAAGCAGAACATCCCATATGGCAGTAGGCCTCCATTTAACTAAGGTGGATTGTATGGTAAAGTACATCCAGATACCTTAAGGCAGCCTATCCCAGATACCAACACATGTTGTGACAGCCTAGGTTAGTCATGGTGCACCCCCCACTACACTCACTAATACTGGGCCATATACCACTGTAACATACACTGGCATCTGGAGTGCATTAGGGCACACATGTATTGTGTAGGTGAAACCCACACGTATATGGCCCCATCCCCCCAGTATGTGTGGGGGACACAACAGCAGTGGAGTGATGGCAGGAATGACAGCATGACATACACACAGCCCACTACATAACAACTCTTGACAGCATGTCATATGTGCAAAGCCTGGTATGTAGGTGGAGGGCAGAGGCTGGAACAAAGGCACATATGTGTAAAACTGTTGTTATACAATAAGCAAGATATGTATATGTGTACATATTTATATGGATATATGTGTATGTATTTATACATATATGTTCACCATATGTCCTGCACATGGAGTGGAGACCTATCTCAGCCCCAATAGTCCCAACCTATCAGTATATTTGTAGACTATTGCTACTGTAATAGGGATTGTCTTCACAGAAATGGTGTGTGTGGGAGGCCACATCTGCTGTCAACATGTGTGCCATTGGCTACTTACAGACATCCTACGGTCATCATAGTACAGTACCACTCCTAGCACAGTAACATCCCTGTGGACTACAGCTGCAATATGGCCAATATATGTGGACAGTCTGACACACGGGTCAGTCCAGGGATAGACACAGAACCTCTTCATGCAAGACATGTGGACCAGGCCTGTCAATGTAGATGTTACCAGCCATGTAGATGGGTATAACACGTACGTACTGGTATACATTTGCCCCCATAGGTTATGTATTCATACACCCTTGTCTGTCCTGACACATAATAACCGCTGGTACAGAGGTGCAATGGCCACATACTATCTACTAGTTACTGACATACATCTGAACAGCATCCCACTGCTTTGTCTGACATACATGACTGTCATGATGGCCAGGCAGCAGTACATCTGGCAAGTATCGGGACATGATATCTCACTGGATAAGTACAGTAAGCTGCTAGGCATGTAACAAAGTGCAGTGCAGGCTACAGGCAGACTGACTCAACACTGGTCTACATCTCCTATGTGGGAATACACATGTACCTGCATAGATAGCTGGCTCTACAGGCATGTCACATCACAGAGTAGCATGCACCTGTGTGAATGTGCATAACCAAAACCAATGTGAACACAGCCACAGCCACATATGGTAAGCTAGAGTACTATCACAGTATATGGACTATCTGATGTACACCATTCTCATATGAGCCACTCACACAACAACCCTACATATACTGGGCCACTACACAGTGTGATCCGATGACTGTCTGTGGTGTGGGACATGTGTGTTTTCGCCCCTACAAATATTTAAGCTGATAGGGTGACATACAGTGGAGCAGCATGTAACATCAGATAGAACAGGACCAAGAACAATGACATCTACAGCAGTCTCTACACAGGCCAAGGTACATATGCACTATACACACACTGTAGACAATTACGAGACTTACACATACCTCAGTACTCTACACACAACCCCAGAATGCCCAGGCTATGTCCTCAAATATAACCCCTACTATACATAACATGTGTAGCAGTCTGATATCTCACTGGCTTATCAGATATTCTGTCACTGAATATGGTGTACAGAACATATGCACCCCCTACTGCATGACATATGTACAAAGGATGACAGGGTTGTGGCTGGAGGCACAGACACAGGCCTAATATTGACATGTCTCCATGATGACCTCATACATTTCTTGTCGTAACAGGGTTTGATGCAACATATGTCCTATGAGGGATATGACATCAGTAACTCTCCCAGCTGTCACCATCTACTAACTGCAATCCTCACACTACCTTCTGCAGTTGAGAGATAGGTGCTCTGTGGTAACACAAGGAACACAAGGCACCACACACTGCCCAGTCTGCAGATGACCCTACAGATGGGGATTCCGCATAAACATAGCACTGACATGACAAGTATTAAAACATGTAGGACAGCCATATCCACACACACCCTGTTAAACTAATAGTACCCCAACTGCAGTATAGCGGCACTTACAGTCTGTAGTCAGGACAGGCACATCCCCTCCTGTGTGTTGGCCTGTTTCCACAGTGGATGTAGTCAGAGGTAAGTCCCCAATCCATCTGTGATGCTGTTTGTCAAACAACAGATCTAGTTCCTACTCACAGTGAATGAAAAGGCTCAACACCAACAAGATGTTCCCAGATATCGGAGTGTGTTTCTATGCAATGGCTATGGGAATGTTACCACAGCTGTTCCACATGCAATCAGCTAGAGGAGGGCTATAATCTGTGCAGAGGCCATCTGCTGATCATGAGCATCACTGACAATACACATGCTGCTGCCTAAGCAAAGCAGGTGTAAGTCTCCACATCCACCAGAGAGGGAGTGAGAGAGGCAGACAGAGGCAAATATAAGTCAGGGTGGGTTGGGAGAGTAAAAGGTGAGCATGTTTGTGTCACACACCTACCAGTCCCAGGTTTTGAACCCGTGACTGACTATGTACTGATATCACATCTGTTATCCCTGCATGGTAGATATTATGATTTATGCTAGGGGCATCATATAAGAAATTTTACAAACACACTCAACATTGGGTCCAGTTGTTACACACTCACAACCACCTCCACACAGGACATGAATGACATACATCAGCACATTAAGACACACATCTGCATCTGGGATTAGAAACCCTACCTAACTAGTGATTACAATACAGCACTAGAGCATTACAGAATGCACCACAGAGATTATTGGAGTACTCTTTCCCCAAAGGTTTATTTCACAGTGAGTGACATCAGCAGGCCTGCCATAGTAGAATGAATGAATTGTAGTGAGTGTGATTAGCCAAGCATGCATTGCTGTCTACACAGGCATAGGAACAAACACAATGGCATCCACAACTCCCGTGTGTGAGAATAGAACCCTTACCAGAGTTCCATATCACGCTACAGTAGTACGCTGTTATAGCACACACCAGAGAGATTGCTGGAGTACTCTTTCCCCAAAGGTCTACTTCACAGTGATTGACATCAGCAGGATTGGCAAAGTAGGGTATTTGAATTGTTGTGAGTGTGACTAACCTAAATTGCCCTAATTAGTCTGTATGCATTAATCACTGTTCTGGCCAGAACAAAAATAACCTCTTTGCAGGTCATGAACCCAGGACCCTGTACACTATAGTCACAGTAATTAACCACTCAGCCATCACAACAGTACTTGGGAGTGCGGTTCCATCAAAGTGATCCCACCATAGGCTAATCAAACTGAACATGTGAAAGGAATGTATATACAGTTGTCCATAAAATGTAAAAGACCTCTCCAAGGCCAACTCCATGCTACTCAAGGCAGAAGTGACAACATTTGTGACACCCGTGGAGACAGGAGCTGAAAGTTCAACAGATGTATCCTGCACTAAGGCACTGTATGAGCACAGCCACTTGTGCATGATTCCTGACATCTCACATAGAACCATGATGCTCACCTCCCAAATAATCAAGCCAGTCTGGTGGTCTCCTGCCATTAACAGAATATACAACAGACGGTAGACACTGTTGAAGGAAAAAGGATAATTCAGGGATGCAAACAACTCCCTTGCCAGTTCCAGTAAGACGTTGAGATCCCTCATGGAATCCTCCAAAGCTGAATATGCAACTAAAATCATGACAGATTTCACAGACAACCACACAGCATTCTATAGTTATGTCTGAATTCTAACTGGCAATGCTCAGAAGTGCTCTGAACTGCAACAGAATGGCATTATATAGACTGCTCCCACGGAATGTGCCAATATTCCGGCAGATTGATTTAGTACCACTTTCACCCCCTCACACCCCAAAAAAGGCCCATGTCAATACGTAAAGGGTTCTATTGCCAGTAATCATGGCCACACAGGCAGAAAATGCACTACCCATGACTAAGAATACAGCATCCATGGGACCAGATGATCCTGGGCTGTGTACTACATGAACTACAAAATGGAATGGCAACTCACCTAACTATCATGTGTAATCATAACCTCACATCAGGCCTGGTGCCCACTGAGTGGAACAAAGCTGCAGTTATCCCACTCCACAAGGAGGGATCCACCTGTGATTTCTGGAACTACCATCACATCAGTCTGACGAGCCTGATCTGCATGGCCATGGAATGCATTATCAGGGATGTATTGAACGAAGACATTGACAACCCTCAAACACTGGACCCTACATAGATTGGGCTCATGGAGGGCCAGTCTTGTCTCTTGAAATGATTGACTGCTTTGACTCAGTCTGCATAGCTGTTGAAGAGGATAAGGCAGTCCACAAAGCCTATGTGGACCTCGCCAAGCCCTTCAACACCATCCCCCAGTCTGGAAACATAGATTAACATACTAATCCAAACATACATCCCTATGCCACTCACTGGTTTGCCACATGGCTTACTGACAGAACCCAAACTGTAGGTGTAACGGACTCCAAATCCATCCCCAGATAAGTTACAAGTGGAGTACCTCAGGGTTCAGTCCTGGGACCACTGTTGTTTGGCATCTACATCTCTGAAGTACAGGCCAACAGTAGAGGACTCTAGCTAATAAAGGTAACAGATGACTGCAAAATGGGAGTCATTATGAGCCTGACTGTACTGCATGAAATATTACTGATACCAGCCTGACATCATACAGGTGGGATGGAGTACTGTTAACATCTTGTGCCCTTGCCATGTAAGGTCTTGGTTATGAGATCTGCAATAGTTCATAGTGTATTGCAGGGCAGACATGTTTGGCTGTGGGGGGGATACCTATTCGTGCATGGCGTATGTTGTTTGTGCCTGTCAACCCCATTAACGGAGCATGTGGACATATATGTTTCTGCTATGTTCCCACTTTATCTACAGATGTATGTCCGTATATACCTATATAGACATATATATTTTCTTACATATATGTGTGTATATATATTTACATATTTCAATATGTTGTATCTGTTTAGACATTAATATATTTTCACACACACATACATCTACATGTTGGAATACATTCTCTGTACTGTTGTATGATTGGGCCGGATGATATGTTTGTGAATACAGAAGGGTTATCGACATCTGTGATGGCTTAGTGGTAAATCACTTGGGCTATGGTGTACATGGTCCTGGGTTCGAGCCTCACAGAAGTTGTTTATTTTGTTGCTAGGCAGAACAAGGGCCAATGGATACAGAATGATTAAGGCACTTTAAAGCAGTTGTACTCAGTTTTGCACGGGTTTGCGTGGAGGTAAGCAGTGCTAAAGTCTGGTTGTAGTTTCTTATACTCAGTTAGCTGCTGAATTTCTTAACCTGTGTAGGCTTTGCTTAGCTCCATGCAAACCCACGCAAACATGCTTACAACTGCTTTAAAGTGCCTTAATCACTGTGTATCCAGTGGGCTGTGTTCTGCCCAGCAACAAAATAAATCACTCTTGCAAGGCTCAAGCCAAGGACCCTGCACACCATAGACAAAGTAATTTACCACTAAGCCATGAAAGGTACAAAGAGATTTGATGTTTGTAGAAACATATCATCCACTCCAGTCATGCAACAGTACAGATAATGTATACCAATATCTAGATGTATGTGTGTGTACCTATATTAATATCTAAACAGATACAACATATCTAGATATGTAGATATATATATATATATATATCTATCTATCTATATATATATATATATATATATATATATATATATATATATATATATATATATATATATATATATATATATACTAATTTCTAAAACTATATACATATATTTCAATATATATGACTTATATACATGCATATGCCTAAATCAATACATATATGTGTCTATACCTATATGTCTATATATACACAGCACGTTACATATGTGTACGCAGATATATATATCTATGTAGGTGTATACGGACATAGTTTTATATATATATATTAGCAGATATATAACTCTTTATAGGTATATATGACCATGTATTTGTAGATAGAAATGGCAGATTAATAAATACTAATATGTCCCCATGCTCCATTAATGGGGTTGAGAGGCCCCACACACTATTCGTCTTGTACGAATAGGCATCCCCCCCACAGCCAAACAAGTGGCTGGCCTTGATGTCACATGCAAGGGTATGGCTTTGCACCCCAGCCTCTCAGCTAATTTACATCTGTTATCCCTGTATGGTTACATTGTGATATATAGTAGGGCCACCATAAAAGGAGTAAGCAAAACCCCCTTCATATTGCCCACAGGTGTCACACACTCACAACCACCTCTACACAGGATATGAGTTACAAACACACACACACACACACACACACACACACACACACACACACACATCTGTTATGTCTGGGAGTTGAACCCCTACCTAACTAGTTTATTACACTACAGCACTACACAGTTATAGTATGAGCCATCGATATTACTCGAGTATTTCTTCCCCAAAGGTGTATTTCACATTGAATGACGTCAGCAGGATTACCAAAGAAGGCCATTTCAAATGTACTGTGAGTGACTAGCCTAAAATGCATTGCTCCTTACACAGACAGTGAGACACACACAAAACATTTACAAGTGACATGTGGGTATAGAACCCCAAACCAAGGTCTATATCACACTACAACATGGAGCTGTTATAGGACACACCACAGGGATTACTAGAAAATCTTTCCCCAAAGGTGTATTTCACAATGAATGACATCAGCATGATTGCCAAAGAAGGGCATTCGATATTTACTGGGAGTGTGTAGCCTATAATGCATTCCTCCATACACAGACATTGGAACACACACAAAACATCCAGAACTGCCATGGGTGGAGATGGAACCCTAACACAGTTCTAGGACGCGCTACAGAGATTACTGAGCTATAACCGTCCCAGAGGTGTATTTCTAGGTGGGTGATATCAGTAGCCTTGCCAAAGTTGAGATTATGAATTCTAAGGAGTGTGAGTACAGACAGAGGCACACACACACACACACACACACACACACACACACACACACACACACACACACACACACACACGCACACATTTGTCAAGTCTGAGGTTGGAACATGTAGCTAACCACTTTATCACACTACAGCAATACGCAGTTACAGGACGTGCTATGGAGATTACTGGGTTATGACTTTCCCAGAGGTGTATTTCTAGGTGAGTGACATCAGCAGCCTTGCCAAAGTTGAGTATATGAGCTGTACGGAGTGTGAGTATCCTAAAAAGCATTGCTCTCTACTCAGTCAGACACACACACACACACACGCACACACACACACACACACACACACACACACACACATACACACACACACACACACACACACACACACACACACACACACACACACACACACACACACACACACACACACACACATTTGCCAAGTCTGGGGTTAAAACACCTACCTAACTACTTTATCACACGACAGATGTACGCAGTTACAGGATGCACTACAGGGATTGCAAGGCTATTATTAGCTAACCACTTTATCACGCTACAGCAATACGCAGTTACAGGACGTGCTATGGAGATTACTAGGTTATGACTTTCCCAGACTTGTATTGCCAGGTGAGTGACATCAGCAGCCTTGCCAGAGTTGAGTATATGAATTGTACAGAGTGTGAGTGGCCTAAAAGGTATTGCTATCTACTCAGTCAGATGCACACACACACACACACACACACACACACACACACACACACACACACACACACACACACACACACACACAGTTATCAAGTCTGGGGTTAGAACACCTACCTAACTACTTTACCACACTACAGCAGTATGCAGTTACAGGACGCACTATGGAGATTACTGGGCTATGATATTCCCAGAGGTGTATTGCTAGGTGAGTGACATCAGCAGCCTTGCCAAAGGTGAGTATATGAATTGTACGGAGTGTGAGTAGCCTAAAAAGCATTTCTCTGTACACCGTCAATGACAGAGAGACACGCACACAAACACACACTCACACACTTTCCAAGTCTGGGGTTAGAACTACTACCTAACTAGTTTATCACTACAGCAGTACACAGTTATGGGACGTGTCATGGGGATTACTGAGCTACAGCTCTCCCAGAGGTGTATTTCACATTGGATGACCTCAGCAGGCTTGTCATGATACTGCTATGAGGAGGGTGGTGTGCGCATGGGCCATAACCCATTCATGTAGGAGTTGTCATGCCACATGCAGGCACACATGGGGTCATATGCCACAGGTACATGTATACAGCTACTAGGTGACTACTTCCTTGTACAGTCATGTTGCACAGCTGGCATGTGCACCATATAGTTTGCATGTTGACAGATAGCAATGGCTAGTATCTGCAGTGAGTGACACCTGCACCTCATGTGTTTGGGACCCTTTGACTGAGTGCTGAGTGGGACAGGCCCAGATGGTTCCTTGTCATGGTCACCCTCTTCCACACATCTATGTCCATCTACCTTTGGCTTATTATAGTGTGTTGTCCTTACATATATGTCTGTAGTCTCATCCAGTGTGTGTGCAAGGCAGGAGTGGTGCATACTGACATGTGTCTGCAATAAAAACTGCAACTGCCAGATATGTCTGGTCCACTGGTGTTTGCAGACATGGCCTTCATGTGTTTAAGTGTGTGAGCATGCCCAGTATGGCCATCTATATTGCATGTGTGGATCAAGTCCAGGTAGTTTGCACTGCGGTGCTGACCTTTGTGTTGTATAACAACAGGTAGCATGCTGTGTCTGCAGGATATACATCAGTCATTTGGCATTGACTGTTGGTACATTTCTGCATAGCAGTGGGGGGCACCTGACTATTTCTACATTTCTACACAGGGGTAGGGGGCACACCTGACTGTTACTATAAGTGTAAGTAGGATGGTGGGGCACACCTGACATGTTTACTCATTTCTAGGACTGTACTGGTATGTCGGGTACCATTTTAGTCTGTGGACTTACCTATCCTGCTGGCTAGAGGCAATACTAGTGTACTACAGATCTTAGCTTTCACTACCTACATATTAGTTTTTGACTTCCTATACTTCACAACTTACATCCAACTGCTTGGCCTGCTGTAGTCCGTCTGTGTAGGCCTGGGGGAGGAGTTACCCATAGGGCTCATTCAGAGGCCATAGTACAGCATTTGTTTGTGTTTGTCTACACCTATCCTGCTGGTTGTGACTGTTGTTGGGTATGTGCCTCCCTTGACTGGCATGTGTGAGTCACATACCTTATGAGTGTCCCAGTACTGAGGGCGGTGCTGCAGGGCTGCCTATGTAAGATGCACATAGTACCCTCCCTATACATGGCTGAGCACAGGTAGTGTCATGTTTGGCATCCCTTTTACTGTATGTGCAAGTCGGAGAGAAGTGTCATTCCCTGGGTCCCTACTGTGTCAGTGCATGCGCTATGTGTTGCCTCTTTTCCAAGGCCAGGGCATACTGGGCATGCCTCCTTCTGCCTACTGGGACAGTGTCAGGTTGTTTCTCCTCTGAGTCATTCTGTGCCTGTGCAGGCCTTGGCACTGGTGGGGGGCTGTGTGGCCCTGCCCCATGCTGTTCCTGCTGCAGCTGTTTCCGCAGGATCATCTTGTGTTAGCATGGCACATACAAGGACAATTTGGGTACATGTAGTTGGTGAGTACTGCAAGGGTCCACCAGATGTGTCCAGGCACTGGAACCGTGGCTTGAGCATCCCAAACACACACTCTATTATGATTCGTGTTTGTGCATGTGCCTCATTATGGAGTTCTTGTTCGGATGTGTGTGCATTTCTGATGGGTGTCATCAGCCATGGCTCCAGTGCATATCCAGCATCCCCCACTAGGTGACCCCATGGGATGTCTCCATTGGCAAAAGTCTCATATAACTGGGTCAGATGCCAGATGTGGGTACCCTAGTAGCTTCCGGGGCAGCCAGTACACACATTCATTATTATGCCCTGAGCATCGCACGCAACCTGGCAGTTGATGGTGGGAAAGCCCTTGCGGTTGATGTAGACCCTACCTAGCTCACCTGGTGGTGCTTTAATGTGTATGTGTGTGCAGTCTATTGCACCCACTACCTCAGGGTATTCTACTGTTTGATGGAAGAGATACATATTGCTGGCCAATGCCTCACAGGTGATGGGGAAATATACGTGCTCACCGACATGTGCTGACATGGCATCCAGGAACTGGTGGAATACCCTGGATGCTGATGCCTGCGAAATCCCCATCATATCCCCAGTTGGCCTTTGGAAGATACCTGTGGTGGCTAGTATTCATAGGCTTACACATACCTTAGTATCCACTGGGATGGGTTCCCCTCTGTTAGTTCTGTGAGTGAGGTGTGGCCGGCACACCTCAACAATTTGCTGTAGGAGGTCCCTGTCCACCCTATAGTGCTCCACGATCTCCAGCTCATGTAGCCCTTGGTAGGTTACCCTGGGTCTGTACACTCTTCTCCGTCTTCTCACTGTGGGTTGCTCAGCAGCATTCACATCCTCACCACCCTCAGCCTCTTGCACATGCTGGTTTATGATAGCAAAAGCAGCCACTAACATTTTTTCTCTTGCTTCCATTTTGTAAAATTTCCCCATCTGTATACACCGGTGGTGCAGAAGTTTTTCGGGAAAAAGAAGGGGGACAGGTGTTTGCATATTTTATAGTGGTGTGCTGGACTGGGTTGGGCTGCTGCCTGTGTAATTGGCTGTTTCTGATACATTTCACCTATCAGCTAAGCTAGTTCTCCTTGATTACCTTCCTACTGAAGTTTTCCCTTCCCATTGCCTCCCAGTTTAAGCTTGTGTGCACGCCGCAAAAACAGAGTGCTCAAATGTGCACAGGGCTGCTATTTCCTGGTTTAACTTCCTTTTTCTTCCTGTAAGACCCAGTGCACGGCACGCACACTCGCTTACAATTTGTAAAGAGTGCTAGGCAGTTTGGACACACCTCTAGGAGCAGTCCCGAGCTACAGGGCTCCAATCCACTTACAGTATGCCTGACACACCCTCCAATGATGTCACCTATATATCCTAGTCTTGCACCCAGCTATTTATAATCTTACACTCTTGGGACTTGCCTCACTCCCTGGGAAAATCTGGGATACACTAATATTTCCCTCACTTGCATAGGATTGCCTACTAATGCATAGTTACATGTCTCATACTGAGCCTCCCCCTTAGCAACCACTACTCACTGGCCAGGTTGTCTTTTGCCTGCCATTGACTTGCATGGCAGAATACTGATTTTTGTTAGAATGCTCATTTTCAGTTTATTTTCTTATTTTCCCCCCAATCCCGTTTGTGTGCCGCTGCCCTATGCTTAAACAGCCGAGATCGGAGAAAAAAATAAAAGTTGCTTTATTTATTTTTTAAACAGTTTGCAATGCCAATGGCCTTCTACTTGGCCATTGACATGCTTCCTCAATAATATGCATCCTTTATTTGGAGCTGTCATACCTCCGTTTTGGAATTTGCAGAAATGTACTCGGTCACTAACAGTACATTTCTGCAGATTGAACTTGTCTTGCACGGACTATTGCAAGCTTCTTGGATTGCAATATCATCTCATTTGCCTGGATTTTTTCAGCAAATGTGGTGATTTGCATACCAGGGCTTAGTCCATGCAAGATTAGTGCTGGAGCTCTCGTGCATTCCCCTGCTGGGTGTTCCTGGATCGCACGGCAGACATATTGCCTGCGTGAGCTACTGCACTCATCTTGCACTCCGTGGAGGCTTTTGAGAATCTGGGAGATTGTGTCTCTTCTGAGTCAAGCAGAAATTATAACAGGTCAACTAATGTTAATTACCTGTGAACTGAGGATGAAGCTAGAAACTAATCCTTCTATTTAAGGGGTAAAATAAAACATGTCAGGACTTTACTGGAAAAGCTAACCCAGACTCTGCCACAACTTGCTGCGAAGGAAAGGTTAGTTTGTTTTTTTCTTGTATTTTGTATTGATTCCCTGCCTTCCTCTGTTGTGTATATTGCGATTTATTTTATTTATGCCTTGTTTTTACTTGTATTCTGCTTTTAACTGCATGTTTAAACTAGGAAAGGGACCACAGCTGTGTCCCTTGTGGGTCACAGAGACATTATGTTTTTCCCCACCCTTTCACCCTGGTGCTGCTATGTTTATTTTTAACTCAACTGTTTCTAGTTGCCTGCCCCTTATGTTAATTTGATCATATATTTCCTTCCCTCTCCTCTTTTATTGGCTATTTCGACTAAGCATACAATTATCATTTTGTGGAATCACTCCCCTTCATCTATTTACATTTATTGGCCATCCCACTATAGTCCGTAGAACCAGAATGGAAAGTGCCCATCCCCTACCAATCAGTATTGCTCTTTTAAAATTAGTGCTTCTCCACTTAGATAACTAAAGCTTAAGTTACTCCCTCTTTCATATCTTACTGCATAGTGCACAATGTAGATCTTAGGATATTAACCCAGTTTTCCATCTTACCTTTAAAATCTGCAACATCTACTCCAAGACCACCAATTATTGTAGAGGCCAAATTCTGCCTCTTTTTAGTCATCGTGGGATTAGTGCATCTGTTTAACTACTGCTGAGATAAGGAGCATAGAGACATTATTTCTTGGGGACAACTCATTACCAGAAAGCCTAATACTTGCTTCATATGCACCAGCTTGGAATTTGTGCTTATATTTTGCTCATGGTGAGAGAAGGAGCAAAGTGCATTGATTTCTGTTTCTGGTTGGGCAGTGAATGTCTGTGCTTGACATTCCTCATTGATCTGATTCCTATTCAAGTCATCTACTGGGAAAAGGCTACAACATTGCATCATCTGTGACAAGACTGTGGATCACCAAACAGGCTGTGGCCTGCTTCTCATCTTGGGATTGGTGGTAATGCATTGCTTCTGGTGAGAGAAGAAGCAAACAACCATTGTGTCCCAGCAGAGTGAAGCTATGGTGAGACCAGCTCTAGTAAAAGCCAGGCAGTAGCCATTCCAGTGCCTACCTTCTTTACATAATTCTTAACAAGCTAATTCTTTGTTTTCAGTAAGTAATGCTTGATTTGCTGCTGTCTAACCTAACTTCAGAATATCTGCCTAAATACTTCATCCATACATCATCAGGGTCTAATTATTAGTTTCCACTCAAGAGTTTGGCAGCACCATGTATAGATGCAGGCACCTTGAGTTGACATTTTACCTATAAAAGCACCATTGAAATATCAACAATACCTAGTTGCACACAGAACTACTAGTTTGCACTGACATGCACTGCTCCCAGAGTTGAAAACAAGATACTCCTGACATTACTTTATATTCTCACACCAACTGCCTAATCAATAAAAAGGGTGTCACAGATTTTAACATTCCTGCTGTCTATGTTACCAGTTTGGTGGATGGGAGCATCCTGAGGCAGTATAGAAATTGTTTCATGTTTACTCACAACCAGTTAATTCTCAAACAAACTGATATGGTATGTGATGGATTCATTTACACAATGTCACTGGAAGCAAAGCTCTCACATAATAGCACTCTTAATGTCAATAAGGTTGTCAATAGTATACACAGAGCATCCATCACAAAAAATTCAAAGAAAACACATAGACCCACATATACTGATGCATGTAAATGTAACCTTCCTAAACCCCAAAGATCTTATAGGTGAAGTACACATAACAAATACCCTCAGCAGCTACAAATACATTCTTTTAAAACAGCAAACATATCAACACATACACCCACATCTCATGGAGCCTCTACTTTCTAAGCCCATAAGGCAAACCATCACATGATCCAACATTCTGGTCATTGGATACTCCATTGTGAGATGCACTGATGTCCCTCTCACTAGTCTGAGTAAGGTGAATGTCACAGTCAGTTATTTATCTGGGGCCAGGATCCACCACATTTCCCATGCACATTGGACACCAAATACCATTATGACTCTGTCACAGCCATGTGGGTTTAAATGACCTGAGACAAACCTTCCTAGACTATATGAAGAGAGACATCATGGAGCTTTCGGAATATGTGTCCAAGGCAGGTATGAGCAGCATTTTACCTTCTCTATGGATGATGCCACAATATGAGCAAAAGATGACTGACTTTAATAATTGTCTTAGTTTCTGGTGTCAATTTCAGGGGGTGCAATATTTGTCAGCAATGAAAGAGTTGGTCAACAGACCACACTGCTTTTGCAGGGATGGTCTGCATTTCTCCCCTCTAGGCTTTCAAATATTAGCTAAAACACTGTTGTCCTCCATAGTGGCAGTTTTAGGCAATGCCAAACTGAAAGTACTTCCAACATATAAAAGGAAAACCAAGAAACTCTAAAGGTATTACTGCTCAATGATAAGAGTCTAAACAAAAAAACTCCACTCCATAGAGGCTCACTTCACCCCAGAGAATGCTGATGTCTGTGCAGTCAACAAGACATGGTTTAAAGCCATGGAGCGCACACCAGCAGTCCAAGGTTATAGTGGCATCCACACATCTAGACCAGCTACTTCACAGAAAGAGACTAAAGATGGAGATGTCTCTATTTACATTTAAAAGTAATATACCTCAAGGCTGGTCATACTGGACAATATACTTGAACTTTTTTGCATTCAAATCATCGTAGGTAAAATCCGATACCACTTTCCTGCAAGCTATATGTCCTGCTGTATGATTCAGGGAACCCGTACCATGTATTTAAACATATTGGAAACACTCCCCAGCCAACCCAATACCATATTCATGGGTGACTTTAATTTCCCCAGTTTTAACTGGGAATCATATACGACACTAAATGTACAGGCATAGATATTCATGGATTTTGTAAACACAAATTTCCTGGACAGTGTTGTCAATACACCAACAAAGGGTGCAACCATACTGGATCTGGTCTTCACTAATATGGGATAGTGCTGCATACCCCCTAGTGTAATGCTTTCTCCAGTAAGTTCAAACCACAGAATGGTCTCCTTTGAAGTGAAAAATAAATCCTGGAACACCAGCTAACCCTGGAATATTTAAGAACTACTCTAGGGTTGATTTCCTACTATTAAGTGATAACCTGGCAAAATGTCAAGCCCCAATAAACCCTGAGAACACTGCTACCTACATGGAACTGTTCACAGAAATCCTATACAAACATGTTAATAGCTGCGTAGAGGTAGCTGTTCCCACAAGGAAAAAGTACAGAACTAACTCAAAAAACAAGCCACCCTGGTGGAATCATAACATCAGTAGGCTGCCTAACAGAAGGAAATAAATCATGGCAAAAATTACCAAGATAAAAGCACTCCCATCAAACTAAAGAAACAATGCAGAGGACAAATATACTTTACCAAAGCCAAATCTGAGGTAAAGTTGGCCTCCTAGGAAAAGGACAAGTACAAGACATTCTTCAGCTATGTCCACAACATCAAAGGGAATACATAAGTGTATGAAGAGCTTATTGTTAATGGCGTCAGGTATATTGAGCCAGAAGATATAGCAAAGCTATTGGGCAACAAATTCAACTCCAACTTAACCCTTCTCTCCACCTCAACCTTCCCTCAGGAAATGTAATCAAATATAACTGACCCTGCTATCACTAGGGAGCAGGTCCTTAACACTGTCTTTAAGGCTAAGAACACTGCATCAGTGGACCCAGACAATATCCTAGGATGCCTTATAAATAGCATGAAACATGACCTATCAGGCCCTTTAACTGTAGCCTCCAAGCAGGCTTTGTGCCTCATGAATGGAGAACAGCAACAGTTACCCCTCTGCACCAAGGTGGGACATCTACAAACCCTGGAAACTGGGTATGTCTAGAACTGCAATAGATTATTTTATAGTATTCTAAGGTTTAGTTGTAAGAGAAAGAGAAGTAGTTGAAACAGGATTTTCTGATCATCTTGCAATATGGCTACAGATAAAGGAAAACAAGGAATATATAAAAACAGGCAAATAAATAAAAAAGATAAATGAGAAAGCATGGAATGAAGAAGGAAAGAGATTAGTAACATAGTTATGGGAATATATTACTATGATAATATTTTATAAAAATGGCCTGAAAGGTGGATGATATTTAAGGAAATATATAAAAAATGCTTTTTTACAGTGGCAATATGATGTGAAAAACTAAAGGAAAAAAATATAAAAGAACATGCACACCTGATACACTTGTAATAGGTGACTCTATCGTTAGGCACACTGACGTCCTGCTCACCAGGCTGAACAAGGAGAGGGTCACGGTGAGCAGCCTGCCGGGCGCTAGGATCAACCACATAACACAAGCAGGTCACTCCAAGGCAAGTACAAACATGACTCAGTCATTGTCCATGCTGGTGTGAATGACCTGAGATGTACCTCCCTGGACTACATGAAAAGAGACATAAAGAAGCTCTCTGAGCATGTAGCCCAGGCCGGTATGACCCTGACCTTGAGTAACATCTTACCCTCACCAAGAATGATGCCAAAATATGAAGACAAGATGATCAATTTCAACAATTGGCTTAAGTACTGGTGTCATTCAAAGGGGATCCAATGCCTGTCAGCTTGGGATGATATGCTCGACAAGCCACGATGCTTCGCTAGGGACGGCTTGCACCTGTCACCCCTGGGCTTTCGGATATTGGCAAAGGCTCTTGCTATCCCCATAGTGCCTTTTTTAAGCAAGGCTCAAAAGACAAACCCACCTCCATAGGTATCACAAGGGATAAGAAACTAAGAGTAATGCTACTCAACGCCAGAAGTCTAAACCTCAAGATGCATGCACTCGAAACTCTCCTTAGCATGGAGAACATCGATATCTGTGCAGTAATAGAAACCTGGTTCAGGGCTCCCGAGAGCACCCCAGCACTACCAGGTTATACCTCATACCATGCTTTTCGGCCCCAAAACTTGGACCGAACCACAAAAGGAGGGGGGGTATTGATATTCATCAAAGATACCCACACCTCCAGGTTGGTGGCAAAGCACGAAGCATCAGAGACTATCCATGTGCAACTAACAGTGGGTAAAACTGCCTTCCAGTTTATAGCCTGCTACAGACCACCCTCCCAAACCCAGGAACCCCACTCGGCCTTCCTGAGAACACTTGAAAATATGAAGGTCTCTCCAAACACCATTATATTGGGCGACTTCAACTACCTAAACATAGACTGGGAGCATTACTCTAGCTCCAACACCCTAGCCCAAAGGTTCCTAGAATTTATAAACTCAAATGCTATGGAACAACTTGTTACCACTCCCACAAGAGGAGAAAACATACTGGACCTGATCATCACCAACATGGGGACTCTATGCTCCAGACCAGAAGTGTATCCCTCACTGGTAAGATCAGACCATAAACTAATCTCACTGGATATTCACATCCCGACCCCACCCCCTGCCCAGAAAACCACAGTGAAAAACTTCTCTAAAGCAAATTTCACACTCATCAAAACCGAGGTGGAATCCTTCAAAGCCCCCGGGCCTGCGGAAAATCCGGCCCAGACCGCAGAATCCTTTATAAATGCATTCTATGAACACCTTCAGGAATGCATGGATCATGCGATCCCAAATAAAACCAAGACCCAATCCTCCAAAGGCAGACGTCCTGTCTGGTGGACCCCAGCCATAAACAAACTATACAATAGAAGGAGGAAGCTACTAAATGATAGAGCAAAATCCCAAAAAGGGAAGGCATCGCTGATCAGTATTAGCAAAAAATCTACGGGCACTCATAAAATTGTCTAAGGCCAGCTTCGAGAGAAAAATTGCACAGGACACTAAGGATAATCACAAGGCTTTCTTTAGTTATGTTAGGAACCTGGGTGGTAATTCCCAGATATGCTCAGAATTAGTCCAAAATGACAAAAAATACACTGAACCCACAGACATTGCCAACATCCTAGCTGACAGGTTCAGCGCAAACTCCCCCCCCACCAAAAGGGCAAATATCTATCCCAACAGAGTGCTGCCCCCCTGACATCTCAGATGCTCAGGTAAGAGCCGCCCTCTCCAAAGCAAAAAACACAGCATCAATGGGACCAGACGGTGTCCCAGGCTGTGTCCTACATGAACTCCAAGAAGAGCTAAACCCAAACATAAAACTACTGTTCAATCTTAGCCTTACTACAGGATATGTGCCCAAAGAGTGGCATACAGCAACAGTGGTCCCTCTCCATAAAGGTGGTGCCTCAACAGATCCTGGAAACTATCGCCCCATAAGCCTGACTAGCTTGGTCTGCAAAGCTATGGAAAGGATCATCATGGACCTCATAAATAAAGATATTGGGGACCTACAGACACTGGATCCTACCCAGTTCGGCTTTGTTAAGGGCAGATCCTGCCTCTTAAACCTGGTTGATTTCTTTGAAACAGTCACCAAGGCCATTGACGAGGGGAAGGTGGTCCACACAGCCTACCTGGACTTCGCAAAAGCCTTCGATACAATACCCCACTTGGGCATTATAGATAAGCTCACCAGCTTAAATATAAACCCCTATGTCACTAGATGGATTGCAAACTGGCTCAAGGACAGAACCCACATGGCTAGAATTGCTGGAGTCATGTCAGACTCCAAACCAGTTACAAGTGGTGTCCCACAAGGCTCAGTCCTGGGACCTCGCTTGTTCGATATATATTTTTCGGAGGTACAGGCCAACACGGAAGGACTGTGGCTGACCAAGTTTGCAGATATCTGCAAACTGAGCACCATAATCGACTCTCCAGCCGACACAATCATCCTCCAAAAGGGCCTCATAGAAACAGACAACTGGTGCCAGAGCCATGGCCTCAAGCTAAATGCCAAAAAGTGTATAGTCATCCCCTTTGGCAAAAACAAAGTGCCCACAAATTACCACATAGGTGGTAATCCATTAAGTACAGAAGAAGTAATTAGGGACCTTGGGACCCAAGTTGATAGCAATCTCTCATTTGACAACAACATAGCCAAAGTGGTTAGAAAAACATTTTATATAGCCCACCTAATCATGAAGGGATTCACATCTAGATCAGGGGAGGTCATCGTGCCTCTTTACTCATCCCTTATCAGGCCCATAATTGAGTACAATGCCCCTTTTGGGATGTACCTTACCAGACACCTGCAGCAACTGGAAAGACCCCAAAAGTACCTCACCAAGAGGATCAAAGGGCTCAAACAGATGCCATATGCTACCCTGTTAAAGAAACTCCAGCTCTACTCAGTGGCATACCGCCTGTTCAGAGGCGATCTGTGCCTGACGTATAAAGCCATGTCCAACCTGGAATTAATGGACATGCTGCACCTCAGAAAATCCAAATCCCATCGAGCTATGCGCTCGAGAGACTTGAACCTCAGCACTGAAATAAATAGGACATGCTGGAGGGACAGATTCATAACCCAGAGGCTCCCTTCACTCTGGAATAAAATCCCAGTCCAGGTTAGGCAGAGTCCCTCATTGACTCTCTTCAAGAGGAATCTTGATGAGTGGATGGGAGATCGTAGGTTTACCCCGGGTATCACTTCTGTGTCACTGTTAGACAGAGGCACAGTATACTAACCTCGAAAAAGGGCATAGCAAAATAAATTTAAAATGGGTGGCAAAAGCCAAACACATTCTGGCTAGGCTTCTAAATGCCCTAGGGCAGATAGCCTAGTATGAACCTATGAACCTATGAACCTATATGATGCATTGGAAGATTTAGAATGTAATGATAAAAAGTACTTTGACAAAGAAAAAGAATTATATGAAAGAAATCAAGAAAAAATTCAAGAATTGTTATATAAGCAAAGATATTTTAGAAGAAAAAAGAGAAGAAGTATCCAGTTACTTAAGCAAAGATGGAAATGTAATGAGAAAAATAAAAAAAAATGTAAAATGAAAAATAGAAAGAACCCAGGAAAAGGGTCTATATTAGATCAGCAAATGCTTAAAAAAGTGAACGCTGATTGATCGAACTTATGTAAGCAAAAGCTTACAATCTTGAACTGTCAGAACAGTGATTTTTTTCCTAGGGAAAAAAATCGCTGATCCAAAACGCATACACACAACACAAGCACACCAAACAAACAGCAATCCATGCACATACACCTAAAATCTGACACCTAACCCTACACTAAACTATGCGCACACTACTAACTATCCACTTACCTTAACCCAAACCCTAACCCTAAGGTCTGTCACTATCACACACTCACCTCACCCGCTCTCTAACCCTAACTCACCTAACCCGCCCTAACCCTTACGTCCACACAATCGCACACATACCTAACCTGTGCCTTAACCCTAACTCACCTAACCCGCCCTAACACTCACATCCACACAATTGCACACTTAACTGAACCCGACCCGTAACTTTCCACCAAAGCACTGAAAATACCAAAGCAACAGAAATGGACAACCGAATTCTTGCCTTAGGGAAAAATTTGGGTTTCTGTTGCTTTGATATTTTAAACTTTCGCTTACATAAGTTCAATCAATCAGCGTTCGCTTTTTTAAGCATTCGCTGATGTAATATAGACCCTCAGGAAAAGGCTATTAATAGTGTAGTGTAGTACAATATGTACAAGAAATATTTAAAGAAAAAAAAGGTAACAAAAAACATGCAAAGTAAAAAAAGTTAATAGAAAAAGAGAATAAAGAACTGGAAAATGAGATTTCTTTAAATGAGCTAGATAAAGTATTAAGCCAGTTAAATATAGACTTGGCTGTAGGCCCAGATGGAATAGGGTGTGAAATATATAAACATTTAAGGGGCTGACAAAAAATATTTGTAAAGATCTTGAATGAATGGTTAAATAAAGGTTTTATGTATAAAGAATTATGTAGTGGAATACTTCAATTCATATGGAAGAAGGAAGATAGAAGACAATTAGAAAAACTGGAGGCCAATAGTATAAAATAATAAATATTTTAAGATCTTTATGGAAATAATACAAAAGAGATTTGAAACTAAAATAGAAACATTATGGAAGACAACATATATACTATAAAGGGAAGGGTAGTCAAGAATTAATGCTAATTAGAGAAATTGTTGATGACATTGCAAACAGCAAAGAAGAAGTGAAAGCAATGAAAGGAGACATTAATAAACCATTTGATACAATTGGACATGACATCTTATGGGTAATAATGAAAGAATGTAATATAAGTGAGAAAGTTAGAAAATTATGTATGCTAGTGTATAGTAGTAATAAAGTAAAAATACTTGTAAACAGCTGGTTAAGCCAAGAGGTACATATGAAATGTGGTATAAGACAGAGATGTCCAATGAAGTGCATACTTTTTGTAATAGTAATGAATATGATAGTATATGAATAAATTACAAAATGAAGGATGTGGGGTATATAACACCTGAAGAGTTAAAAATTCCAGTTCTGTTAACATACACAGATGACATTATAATAATTGCGAAAACAAATTTTGCATAAAAGTAGTAATAATTTGCACAGATGAGTGTTTAGAGAGGATAGGTATGTTTTTAAATAAAGAGAAAAGTAAAGGTTTGGGTGATGTAGCAAAGATTGGGGTATGTATTTTACAATGAAAGAAATTTCTGTGTTAGGTATAAAACTTGGGAATGAAGGTGTAAGTAGAATTCAGTGGGACAAACAATCAATAAAATAAAACAAATGTGTCTTTTTTGCAGAACATATAAATTATCATTCAGAAAAAAAGGCTTATTTCATGGGAAAAGTAGCAAACTTAGGAAGTGTATTCATGTTACCAATGGTATTTGTAAAGGAATAATTGCAGAGACATTTTCATTTTAATTTATATGAGGTTCTAGATTAAACCTAGTAAAAAGAGGAACTTTGTATGTAAATAAAAAAGATGGAGGCTTAGGTTTAATTAACCCCATGGCATACACTGCTTCATTAAATTTCTACAAAGCATTAAAGTAGATAAATAAAAAAGATAAGAGATTAGCAGTAACGTTGTATAAATGTAAGTATGGTAATTTCAGGGTATGGTTAAAAGAGTTAAAGATGAAAAGAATGTATAAATGAGGAAATAAAATATTATCAAGAAAAAATATTTTTGTAGAAAAGTATGGTATAAGAATGTAATGATAAAACATTACTAGGCAAAACCATAGGAAAATCTAACAGATGAAAAAATTAAAACTATTATAATAAGAAGCAAATAGTATAATCAGAAAGTAGAATGTCAAGATTTGTTGTGGAGACTACTAATAGATAAATTGCCAATAAAATGAAATATGCTATATAAGAAGAAAAGTGATAGAATGTGTTTATATTGTCAAGAAAAAGCAACTATGGAAAGTGTGTTTTTGAAATGTTGAAAAGTAAAAAAAACTTATGGGAACATCTACATAAAGAAGATTTTTTGAAGATATAAAATAAATGGATAAAGTAAACATGGATATGATTAAATATGGATATTATAAGAATAGAAATAAAGAATATGTTAACAGAATAGATAATTATTTTGTTATTTGGGTTACATTGAATGAGAGAATAAATGTAATTATGTTTAATGGTAAGTGGATTTTAGCAACGATGTTAAGTAAAATCAAATGGTAGTTGTGGAAAAAGGACTGGGGTCTAACAAGGATGAAAATTTAGTATGATTGTGCAAATACGTGTGTGTGTGTGTGTGTGTGTGTGTGTGTGTGTGTGTGTGTGTGCGTGTGTGTGTGTGTGTGTGTGTGTGTGTGTTTGCGTGTGTGTGCATGTGTGTGTTTGTGTGTGTGTGTTTGTGTGTATATATATATATATATATATATATATATATATATACACACACACACACACACACACACACACACACACACATATATGGGTCCACTTTGTAATTTCAAATATTCAAAACCTTGAACATCAGAATCCTGACATTCAGATGTTTGAGGTTTTGAAATCTCAAAATGAAAAAAAAAAAAAACTAAAACAAAAAAGTTAGATATTATATTTCTGCAGGGGGGGGGGGGCATACCCCCTCCACCTCACACCACCTGCTACTTAAATATATCAACTATGAGATTGCACTACAGTGAAGAGAATAGTAAAGTTACCATTTTGCACTGTTGGAAGATCTCAGTTATTTAGCTTCAAGATTTCAAAACTTCGAACATCTGGACGTTGGGATTCTCATGTTTGAGGTTTTGAGGTTTCGAAATTACAAAGTGGACCCAAACACACACACACACACACACACACACACACACACACACACACACACACACACACACACACACACACACACACACACATATATATATATATATTTGTACACTTGTAAATATTTGTAAGTATGAAAATATTTTGTAAATGAGAGTTATTTTTGCATATCAATAAATGACTTATACTCTAGGATGACATTCGCTTTAGGGTTTTTTTTATTTTTATTTCGAGGAAGACAGCTTTGTGGTCCAACTTCACAAATTTCAGAAATGAAGATGACATGGGTGATGGTGCAATGCTCTCCCATGTTGGTGAGTACAATGTCTAATATGTTTGATCTTCAGGTTGGCGTGTGCACTATCTAGTCCAGGGTGTTTGTACTTATAAAGTTTAGGAAACATTTTTCTTCTGAGTTAGAGGCAGTCTACATTTTCCACTCTATAGAGGGGTAGTTGAATTCTCCCATTAATATGGTATTTGTTGGATGTGAGTGCCTCTGATAGGTCTAGGAAAGAGTTATGAGCTATGTGGGTCACAGAGAGTGACCTGTAGCTTGGCCAGAACATGGTGACAAGCCTTGTTTATGCAGCCTTGGATGTGAATGCAATCCAGGTTATCTTCCTGTATATCCAATCTGGAGTTGTATTTGCTGCTAACATAGATCAAGGTACTTCCAGCTTTAGTCCCTGTCTGATCTGCTGTTGGTCTAAATGTGTGGAAGACATCAGCATATAGTCATTTACACCCACATGGACTATGACAGAATCATATTGGTACCTGTTGTGCAATGACTTGAGTCTGTGCATGATATTGTGGATCCTAGCTCCAGAGAGGCAACTAAACATTACCTTCTTTTTATGCAGCCTACTGTGAGGGTCATCTGCGTGTCATACAATAGAATCCCCAGTGACAGGGGTACTAGGTAAAGTGTTTGCTTTCCTTATAGACTTTTGTTTTGGGGGGGATCATTGGATATAGGCTTATGTGTTCTGTTAGGTGTTGCTTTTGATGTGTACTTTAGTGATTGCTGAGGATAAGTGTTGCTTTTTGACAGTTTAGGACATCTTTGAGGTTTGTTAAAATTTCCTTTGAGTGCATTTACATAAGAGCATCTATGTGTGTGGTGATCTGTATGTATGAAGAATGCAGACAGTGTGTTTCTGACAACTTTGTAAGCAACATTTTTGCCTGCAAGAAAGTTATATGCATTTCTTGCATACTGTATTAGTTTATTTACGGATTAAAAGATTGTCTAAGTACATGAGGCTACTGCTTCATTGTCTCAGGATACCTATATCTACCAATCTTGCAACAAAGACATTAAGAAGTTGCAAATCCATGTTGCCATGACCTGCATAGATTACAGTTGGATTATTACGGTTAAGGGACTTGGTTTTACAGGAGTTTCCTGTGTGGTGTCTTGGGTTAAAGCTAGATGTTAGATAGTGCAACAATCTGATATTAATGCTGCTTGATGAATTAACTAGCTCAACACAAATCCTTTCTGTATTACAGGTTAAAGTCTTAAGTGTTATCTTCATAGTTTTGCTACTATACAGGATACTGCTAACTGCCACTGCACATTAAACAGGTATGTGCAAAAACACCTAACTTATAGAAGACAGAAAAAAGCTGAAAACTAACTTGAGTGCTATCTGACAAATAAACAACCACACTTTGAGCTCCCTGTAGTGCTTCCCAACACAGAAAGACCAAACAAACACCTTCTGCCACAAGATGGATGATCCTGGAACTTCGTAAGGTAAAAGCACAGCAAAAGTAGTTCTCAAATGCAAATCAGCACCAAACAACTACGTTCCTAAAATGCCCTCTGGCTGATGAAACAATCTTACTTTAAGCTTCTTATTGATTTGCCCAACTCAAGCAGACCAGGTTACCTTACTACTGCCATTAAAATAGCAGTCCCAGTCTTCTTAAAGTAAAGTTAGTTAGCCAAAAGTGAAAAGGTACCAACTAGCTACAACAAGCAATTCTCACTTTAAGCCCCCTTCTGTGTTTCCCAGCTCAGACAGACTAGGCTACCTAGGCTAATTCTCTAATGCCATTAAAATTACAGGCCCAGTCTTTATAATGTAAAAACACACTTTACTTACTAAAATTGAAAAGGTATCAAAAACAAATCAAATAACTAGCTACAACAAGCTATTTTCATTTTAAGCATCCCTGTGTGTTTTCTCACTCAAACACACCAGACTGCCTTTTTACTCCCAATATAATGTCAGGCCAACTCTTTTTAATATAAAAACACACTTTAGTTATCCAGAAGTAAAAAGATATGAGAAACAAATCAAACTAGCTACAACAAGTAATTCTCACTTAAACCTACCTATGAGAATCCCAACTCAAACAAACCATGCTACCTTTCTACTGCCACTAGAACTGAAGTTGCAGTCAGTTCTTCCTAATGTAAAATACACACTTTAATTAGCCACAAGTGAAAAGGTACCAGAAACAAATCTAACAACTTGCTACAAGTAAATATATGGTGATTCAAATGAAGAAAAGCCAGCAATGAGGAACATACACAAACACGCGCACACACACACACACACACACACACACACACACACACACACACACACACACACACACACACACACACACACTTTAAGGCAATTTCAAAGTATACTAACAGTTTAAGTCTAGGGCATTCACAGTGGTGGGGCAGCTGCGGTGGTGCAGCGGTTAGCATTGCCACCAACCAGCAAGAGATTATCAGGTTCAATTCTCGGTTAGGGTGCCTTCTGTGTGGAGTTTGCATGTCCTCCCTGCAGTTATGTGGGTTTTCTCCGGGCGGTCCAATTTCCTCCCACATCCCATAGGTATGGTGCAGGTGGATTGGACACTCTAAATTGACCATACGTGTGAGTGTATGCATGTGTGTGCCTTCTGTGAAAGGTTTGTCACTGGGCTGGCAACTCAACACTGTAAAACTCCACTGCCAATCATTCTGCAGACCATTGTTCTGCTGTGGGACCCTTAAAAGGAAAAGCTGAAAGGCAAAAAAGATTAACAGTCCAAGTCCCAGTTACGATATTGGTGATGTGTTGGTAATCCTAGTTTCGTCTGTCAGCAACTAGTAAGATAAGCATAGGAGATAAGACTGGGAGAACCTTCTAGAGCCAGGTATACAGATGATGAAACTGGGAAGAGGTTCCATGGCCAGATATACAGTAGGGTCAGGCAGCTCAAAAGCCTCCAAGTTTAAAAGCACAACAAAAAAAATATGTAGATGGGTGCTAAACAAATTCAGAAGAGAATTAGTAACATGCAGTGAAATGAAGGCCCACTCAGAATATCTAGGCCCAGTACAGAAACCACTTGAAAAGCATTGCAGACTATAAAAATGCCTTAAATTGATTGCTTTAACTTCAGATAAAGAGCAAACAAAACACAAAAAGCTGATTTAAATGCTAAGATAAGTACAGTATTTTAAATGTACTTCTAGGATTCAAACTGTAGTCCAAATGCTTTGTTTTTAAACTTCCAAGCTTCGAGCAGTCCCAAGATTAAGATGGCTGACTGCTTGTGTAATGTTTAATACAAAGAGAGGCTGGGTGAATTACCACAAACTCTGGTCATAAATTACACAACTGGACTGGATGAAGCTGGCTTTTGTTTTAAGTTTGAAAACTGCCAACAACACTGAATTAGATGAGCAATGCTAATAAACTACTCAAGAGCTTAGAGAAATAACAATGAATACTGTAAAACCCAAATCAATTTATTGCTGTAGCTTCAGATTCAGAAGGGAGCTAGTAAAATGTAACAAAATGAGGGAACACTCAGAACACTTAGACCCAGCAAAGAAACCACTTGAGCAGCTCTGCAGACTATAAAACACCTTCAACTAATAGCTTTAACTTCAGATAAAAAATAAACAAAACACACAAAACTGTTTTAAATTATGATATAAGAGCAGTATGTTATGAAATGTGATTATGTGCCACAAGTTCTGGTCACAACTTACATAACTGGCCAAAACAGTTTTTTTTTTTTGTTTTAAGTTTGAAAAGTGTCTACAACACAGAATTAGATAAGCAATGCTGATAATCCACTTAAGAGGTAAGACTTTTTTAGCACTTGATTGTTAACTGATCCTGAATTATTTGACCTATAGTCAGTGCTCTTTCCTTCTGTGTAGGAAACCTAGAAAGACGGACAGTATTCTTTTCATGATCATGACTTTATCCCTTTGGCTCATGGACCCTACAAATAAAGGTAGTATTTTCTTTAAGCAACGACGTTATCATTATGAATCAAACATGCATACAGCAAAGTAGTTCAAATTATATTTAGGCACTGGTGATTGTTGTATTATTTCATAATGATCAAGTAGCATTTCCATTTTTTCCAACAGGTGCAATGCTGAGCAGGCTTTTTGTTTTAATTGCTTGTATGGATAGTTCTATGGAACTGATCTTTTGAACTGCAAGAGTTCATTCCTTAAAAGTAGGAGAGCCCTTATTCTTCCATATACAAGTGGTGTATTTTCCTTCTTATTTATAAAAAAACAATCCAAGGAATATAAATGTGAGCTATAATCAAAAAGAGGCTGGGGCTACTTCAAGAAAATATCTGTTTGGTAACAATCCACATAAGCTGCCACAGTTATCAAAAGATACTGAACTTTTTATGGAAGGTGATCTGTGGGGAATCATAAACACAGATCTCTGATAAACACTGATCTCAGATGCCACCTTATAAAACCTGAAAGAGGTTGCCAAAAGGCATGCGTATACTTGGACAATGGTTGTTGTACTGGTACTGACCTCATAAAGGCAGACTACAAGAGAAGTGCTACAGCATCTGGTGATCCAAGGGCCTGCTGTCAACTCTCACTAGCTTTAGCCCATGCTATTCATTTCATAGGTTCAAAGGTTCATATGATGATACAAGGCTATTGGCCCAGAGGCCCTTATAGGTCTAGCCAAGAATTTCACCCATGTTCCCACAAAGTCAGCACCTGTTTTCCCTGTCCAGCAGGGACACAGGTGGGATCACAGGGGTATATTTTTTGCTTCCCATCCAGCCATCCAGGTTCCTCATAAAGAGGGCTAGTCAGGTACTCTGCTTGACATGGAGAGGAAATCTACTCCACAGATGGGGGAGTCACTGGGACACAAATCTTTCCCGCTAACAAGTTCTATTAATGTCACAGACCAAGTTGAGATCTTGCGTGTGGGTTGCACAAGTGGAGTTTGACTTACAGATATGCAGCAACTCCCTCAAGGCTGAGTCTAAGACAGCCTTGTATGCCAGACACAGGTCACCTCTGAGCAGTCTGTACAAGACAGAGTAGAGAGGCAGGGCTTTTAGCCTATCCTATACAAATCATTTAGCCATAAACTGCACAAAAAGAAAGCTTTAAAATATGTTTTGGCAAGGTATTGTAGAAGATGTGACAGGGTCTGATGGTAAGGCAGGAGACAAACCTGAGGCAACTTTGTTTCCTTTGTTTATTAGAACCATTTCAAAAGATAGCTATTAATATTATGGGGGCACTTAGTACTCCAAGCAGCAAAGGTAAGATGTATGTCTTGGTACTGTAGATTATGCTTCAAGGTATTCTGAGGCACTGGCTTTGTCCTCTCTTGAGGCAGAAGAGGTACTGGAACTTTTATGGAAGGTATTTTTTTCCTGGAATGTATGTATTGCTATACAGAAGATCTAACTTCATGTCAGAATTGCTAAATGCTGTGGGGTAAAGTACTTAAGAACTACGCCATGCCATTCACAAATAACTGGTTTTATGTAGATATTAAGAACTACCCTATACCATTCACAAACAACTAATTTTATGTAGATGTTTAGCTTTGTTCTTCAGGCTGAAAGCACAAATAGACCAGTTTAAGCAGAATTTGGACAAGTATCTGCCCCCGCTCCTCTTTGCAGGTAGAAAGATTCCAAGAAACTACCCTTGTTTCACCATTTGAGATCTTTATGAGCAGAGAGTGGGGGCACCAAGGATTAATTTGTGATAAATGGAAATACAAAAGTGCCTTCCAAAAAGAGTCTATTGTGGTGTATATGCTGAATTTCATGAGTGGGCTTAGGAAGCTCATAAGGTTGATTAAAACACACATAGAACAAACAGAACAGTAACAAAGGCGTTAACATGACCACACAATGAGAGAGTAGTAATATACTGTTAGACAGGATCCTGGATCTTTGCCACATAAGGATAATGCCCCAACTGTGAACCAGGTGACTGTGGTTTGATTAGTGACCCCAGCACTGAAGGAGACAGATACAGGAAGGATAAGAGTGGAGGGTTATAGCCAGCTTGGCTTTCCTGGAGGTGGTAGAATGGTCACATAAACTCAGTGGGATACACTGAGCAATGCAATTTTCATGATGAAGACTATTGAATTTGCCTCATACACTGCGAAAAGGGATAGGACTTCTTAGAGGGAATACCCTTGTGGAAGTGAGGGGAATCAAGGACCACCAGTCATTTGAAAGTCTTTTCTAGGTACAAAAAGAAAAATAGAATATAAACCCAAAACCTTCAAACAACCCCTAATAGCTGCCTGAATGATGACTCATCCTGGTTGAACCTTGTTCCAATGATAGGGAATGAATGGGCTGATTGGTCAAAAAGAGGCTGGTGATAAACAGACAACAGGAGTAAAAACAGAACAAAAAAAAAGAAGAAGAATATACTGTCAGATAAAAAAGCAAAGATTGCTCTACTAGTTTTCAGTTGCAAACTGCATGTGGAACCAACTGATGAGGCACAGCTTAAAGAAGATGAAATTCATCTTCACTATCTTTCATAAGAATCACTACCAATTTGGTTTCTAAATGTGCACCAGTAGGGAGTCCTTCCTTTTGATATATTTCTGTCTTATTTGTGTTTGTGCAATAGTTGAGTCAGTGTATGTAAGTTTTGGGGGTGCAAAGGAGGTCTGGATTACTTATCCACTACATGGGGTGTGTAGAGGGCCTTGACCCTGCAAAAAAGACTCACAGTTATTTTTTTTTCATTGGGTTAATTTCTCATTCAGATGTGTTTGGTGATTTACTCCTCCATGAGTTGTAACTTGATGAGCCATAGTCGAAGTGCAAGCAGTAAGGAAGGCACATTTCCCTTGTAAGGAAGGTAGGTGATGTTCACCATGTGGTGAAGATGCCAGGCAAGAGGCAGAAATACAAGCTTTACCATGCTAACATAATGAAGCCCTAACACAAATGATAGTTATTAATGCAGTGGGTTACACAAGGAGTCATAGATGGATCTTGTGACAGATATCCTCAGTGAGGTAAGGTCTGACACTCCAGTGGATGAGGTAATGTTATCACAACAGCTGCTCCAGTGGATGAGGTAATGCTATCACAACAGCTACTCCAGTGGATGAGGTAATGCTATCACAACAGCTATCTCCTCTTCAGGTTCAGGAATTCTGAGCACTAAAGGAGTTTGAAAGCAAGTGTGCTCAACTGGTACAGCACCCTGTAGACACTGGATCCTGGCAGGCAATCAAAAGAGCAGAGTTAAATATCAAGGCAAAATGATGCAAGGTGAACTTCTTTTTTCATCTAAGCAAATTACCTTCCAAGGTGGAGAATTTGATAATGTAAGTTTAAAAATGTACTTTCAACATAATCTGCATTTCTTAGAGGGAAGCTCTTTTAAGAAAATTCACTAGTGATCTTGAAAGAGGAATGTCAAGAGTTATATATTTTATTAGATGGGTAAAATGTTTAAGTGTTCTTCTTAGTAATGAGTCTGGCAGTTGGTGAAGAAAATTAAGGCTGTAAGCTATAGTTCCTATAGGACAGGTTTGATTCCTTCTGCTCTCATTTACCTACTGTGTGGCTTTGAACAATTTATTTATCTAAGCAATGCTTTGGGGCAACTGGAAATTTAGGGTAGACTCTTCAAGGGTTCCATTGACTATAAGTCTAGTAAGTGCCTGCCTTCCTGAGATGTGTATAGTGTGATGGAATTGTTTTCACCCTAACTGATTTCTATCAAAAGTTGCATTACCACATTTTTAACTGGGACTTGCTGTGCATTCTCCACAGTTTTGTTTAAAAGAGAGAACATTTTGTTTTGATTTGAAAACATAACCTCCAAGGAAGGCTAATCCAGGACTACTGTTCATTTTTTCTTTGTTTGTGTTACTGTATTTTCCTCTGCACTTAGGATTATAGACTTGATGAACTCCAGTGAAACCTGGAAACTGAAATATGTTTAAAGGCACTATAGAAGAAGTAAAATGTAATCTGTATTCCCAGAGTCACTATGCTCAGACTGATATTTTGCCCTGTGTCATCTATATCTACTGAATATTGATATTTAGTTCTAGTTAGAGTACAGCTTTAATCCTCAATTGGTCCTCATCTTCCTAGAGGCATGTTACATATAAACTCGTTTTATTTTTCATTTTTATTTATTTTTTGTTAGTATTGCTCTGTTGAATAATTTATAATGAAATAAATATATATTCCAATTATAAGGGTGAGGGAACGTTTTATTATATTGCACAAAATGTTCATCATATTATTTTTTAAATGCTACAAATTTTAAATTGTATAATAGCACTGAAGCTGTGTTTAAATCATTCACAAGAATTTTGAATATCTGACAAGCAGTATGTTTTAATTTTGAACACCTTATGAGAATGTTAATAGTAAGACTTTAATTTGTCAGATTTCTTGGTCAATTGCATTACAACACTTGAGGGAAAATTCCATCTGTAAATATTTAACCGACACATCTGAGGTAAAAACATTTAGTTGACAAAGCAGAAGAACTGTCTAGAACAGATACAATAGATTATTTTCATATAGTGCCTAAAGGTGGTGCTTGCCAGGATAGTCACTATTGACTGCACAATAGTGGTCTTGAATTTAAATGCTTGATTCCCAGAAGAAATATCATAAGCTTCTCTCCAGTTATTGAAAGTAAAGTATCTGAAGCTATTTGCTTTTTTCATACTTCTTTACCACCTTTTAGCACCATGGAATCGTTTAACTTCTGAACTGCTGGTATGTACTTTGCATACCCATCGCATAAGAATGGCATGACTGGTCAGCAATTCAGTGTGTTTTTTGTAGAACATGCATTCAGAACTTATGGTATATTTTTTCATGCACACTCTCCCCAGAAGGGTGTTGAATGAAAATTTACTGTTGTTCTGCACTTATCAAGTGTCAATGCATCGTATATGTCAGTTTATCAATGAATATGTCAACTAATACATCTCATTTTTAAACAGGACAATGAAAAACTATATAAGCAAGCTAAGCATATACTCTTTGGATGGCTCTCTTGCTGACTTTTAACAATTTTGGAGAACACTTACATTATATTAACTGACTCCATATGTCATAATCTTGTGTCTTAGTCCTCAGTAGTGTCAGTCCATCCTCAAGCAAGAAATCTTAAAATGTTATCTTTGCAAAGCTCTCCAGTCGTTGTACTGAACACAAATTATAGATGCGATAGTTTTACTACTTAGGCAAATTATGGTGTCGCAGTATCTCTAGTTTTTTTGTTTTTTTTCTGGAGTTTGGTTTGAACTTTGCATGCAAAGTACTAATGACTTGTTGAAGTAAATGCTTGTTTGCAATGTCTGGGTTCGTAGGATATATGATATTTTCAAACTACTTTATTGTGCATTACATTATGAACCTCATTAATCAGCCAGTCATCCACTAGATCAAGCCATGATACTTCTTATAAACATTCTGGAATAAGATGTGGCTCTTATTAAATTATATTCCAATATCTGTAAAATTATAGCATATTAAAACAACTCGGAGAGCGATCAGCAACCATATTTCACAAACTCTTAGTGCAAGAAATATGGACAAAGCCTAAAATAATTGGGGGACAATGGCCCAAACATAGGAACAGATTTTGTAATGTTGCTCTTAAAAATGTAGAAAGTTGCTAGAATAGCAGGTTTTGTATTAGCATGCATTTTCTGAAGGATATGAATTCTGAAACTTAACTGTATGTCATAATTTATTGATTTCAATCTTCAGTGGCTGGCCCCAAACCACAATTTTCTGAGGAACAGACCAAAAAATATGAGGCAAAAATCTGGACAGCTGAACCGTATTCTCACAGTCCATGATCTAACAGTGTAGTTCAATAACTTTTCCCTAAAGTAAGTGAACACCTTTGGAATACACACAGATCTGTCAGATACCTTTAATATGCATAATCCCATTGCAAAGAAACATGTACACATACACACACACATATACACATTCTCTCTCTCACACACACACACACACACACACACACACACACACACACACACACACACACACACACAAAATTACATTGCAAAGACACACACACACATGCACAAATAGAATATAATTTAAGAGATGCACTACATGCATACGCATTCTTGTTATATTGATTTTATTGACTGAGTCATGCTTGACAAAGTTCAATATGTGTGCAGGAAATGTAAAGAAAAGAATGACTCCTACTGTATGATAACCTATTTGCAAATGGATGCCTAAAGCAGCAACATCTATACATGTGTGAGCTCTGTGAGACAGAGATAGAGAAAAGGTGAGAGAGAGAGAGAGAAATATTGCAAGTCTTTAACATAACAATGTAACATATTGCAAAACAATATTTAAAAGACAGGATTCACACACAGGCTTAGCTATGAGCAGTGAGGCTACAGCAAAAGGGACTTTTAGTACAATTCCATAAAATAAGATCCAGAGACACATTAGCCACAATGAGAAAAATCCTCATTATTGTCAAATGTGCATGGGTCTGAATAATGTGATGATTACTGCTGCTGCCTTCTGTGATCACTGCTGGCAGCTAAAGAATCACACTGGTCCAGGCACACCCACTTAGGCACTGTCATGCACACATGAAGACACACACACACACACACACACACACACACACACACACACACACACACACACACACACACACACACACACACACACACACACACACACACACACACACACACACACACACACACACACACACACACACACACACACACACACACATACACACACACACACACACACACACACACACACACACACACACACACACACACACACACACACACACACACACACACACTGCCATAACCCTTATCTCTCCCTTAGATTACAGAACATCCCTGCTGTACCCTCTTATTTTTTGACTTCCCCCTCATAAGTCATGGATGACTACAGTCAGTTAATAATGTTATATATTACAGTTTCATTTTTATTATTGTTCAAAGACTGCATTATGATACTACACTTGTTGCTCTACTAAATTTTAAAGTTACTCCTATCAATATTTAGGATATCCTCCTGGTGTCATCTAACCATCCTTCACAACAGGTCCCTGATTTTATAGAATATCCCTCATTTTCCTTTATATTTACTCTCTTCCTTATAACTCATGGACTATTACAATCAGTCAGTAATGCCAGACGTTAACATTTCATACTTCTTAAAGTTCAAAAAATATATCAGGACACAAGAGCTGCCATTTCAGGCAGTCTTCAGCTGGTGTAGAGAATTAAACTTTTAGTTTGTTATACCCCTGCTCCTTTTTTCCAAGGGTTCAGGGTTTGAAGTTTTTTTTTCCTCCTATAATAATTTTTATTATTATATTTTTTTGTGATTCAGCATAATATCTCCCTGTTGTCTAGCAGTATTGTAAAGGACTAAAGCTCTGTTTTGTTAAAAAGCTGCTTTCTCCACCAAGGTTACATGTCTTGGGGTAATATTTAATGAGAGTCCTTGGAATCTATTGTCCCCATATATCTCTTTCATTAGGCACTCACCTTAGATTGCCCATCATTCAATCATACTCAAGGACACACTCATTCATCCAATAAACACTCATGCACCTACCCTACGTATTCCCAAGCTAAGCACAACTGACCCCTACTGCAAACCAACATGCAGACATACAGTCAAACACACACACACACACACACACACACACACACACACACACACACACACACACACACACACACACACACACACACACACACACACACACACACACACACACACACACACACACACACACACACACACAATCACCTGATGCCACTCATCCTTCTGCATACTCTCACACAAACAGCCACAACTACACACAAGCACACCCCTCACCATTACTGCCTGTCCACTGAACTTCTCAGCATTTACTTCTAAAATGATCTCATCCACTGAACATACTGAATGAGTACTTTTTGCCGAGGTAATTAATTTATCTGTTTAAGTAAATATCTTGGCATATGCATTTCTTGGGGAGAGCACATAGCTTACTAGCATAGGTCCCTTCCCCTGAATTCATCATTAGTATTTGCTGTAACTTGCACAGACAGACCATTATGATGGTGAGCCTCTTCAATGCAAAGCACTGTGGCTGGGCAAACTTTGAATTAGAAAGTTACTACCAGTAATAAAAATGGTGTACCACTGGCAGTTACCTTTCTGAATCCTATGGTCATTTAATACTGCAAACCCTTGCCTTTTCATACAGCTTTATTGTGTTCATCACTGAATACTTACTGTTTATGTTACATGAAGTAGTTTACAACAAAATATTTTAACACTGTCATTGAACAAAATCATAATATAAAAAAAATCTTACTGAAATTACTTTAAGGAATTAGTTCCTACGCATCACTTCATTCACAAACTGCACATAATAGGTCACATAGAAAAACTGAGAAAATTTTACCAAGTATGTTATGGTTCTGTGGGTATAATTGTAATAACGGCTAAGTATTTGTCTCAGAGACACAAGGTACTGCATTTGATCCTGACTTCTGGCCACTGTCTTTGCAGGCTTTTCAAGTTCTCCCTGTATCTGTATGAAGTCCATTACAAAAACATGCTGGGTGTTTGCACCCCAAGGCCGGAAAGTACTGAGTTCAAACTCACTCTTCCCTGATGAACATGAGAGGCAGCCCAACAGAGCAGGCCCAAAATCATACAGAGTCAAGGGCAGCAGCACAGACTTTAGGTGATGTGTATCAGGTAGGGCTGTGGTGTTCATATACAGTATCATCTGATCAGAAAAAGATGTATCACAGACTTTGTGTTATGTCTGGGTCAGCTAGATAGCTGTGTAAAAACTGGTTATTTGATTTGTTGATTTGGTAGTAATAATGTCACCAAAAATTGGGGTTATTTGCCAGCACTAGGCATATTAAACGTTCTATCTACTCCAGGGACCCATGCTGATAGTTTTATGGCTTTAGCTAATCATAAAACTCACAAAAATATACACAAAAAGCTTGCCCGGCAACACAGGAGCCAGAATAATCACTTAGAACGGTGAAGTGAATAAAAAAGTTTTTAATAAACAATAGATGTCAAATAATCCCAAGCGCTTTCGCTCAGTTATTACCGAGCTTTATCAAGGTAACAAAACCTTGCTTTACCTTGATAAAACTCGGTAATAACTGAGCGAAAGCACTTGGGATTATTTCACATCTATTGTTTATTAAAAACTTTTTTATTCACTTCACCCTTCTAAGTGATTATTCTGGCTCCTGTGTTGCCGGGCAAGCTTTTCCTGTATTTTTTGGTTATTCAACTTTAATCATAAAACTCAGCAACTTTGGGTCAAGAAGCTACTAACTGGATGGTGTCCAGTTGCCTAGACTTTTTTTACCTGGGATAGCTCTATTGAGTGGAAGTGAAACCATATAAAACTCCTAAAAATTAACTGGTGATGGGATTCAGCTTGGAAATGGCCAGCATAATTTTATTTATTTGACATTTATTTACTGGGAAAGCACAGCTGGGTCAATAAAAACTAATTTTCAGCAGAGGTCTGGGGAGAAAAGCTCCAAACATGCTTATTACACATACATAATACTACACTTTTGGTTTATAGAGTGGTTAGTTGGTTTAACTTCATATGGAGAAAATTACATTCAAGCATTTAAGTACATATACATGATAGTACACTAAAGTTCAAAACATGCAATAAATAATTTTTTTCATTAGCAGAGAAGATACGTATTAAACATTCTATCATAGGGAAATACATGTTTTTTTCATTTCTTCCTTGCAGTTTGACACAGGAATATGCTGTTTAGCAGCCATTACATTATACGAGAGGAGACAGGGCATTGTGGACAGATGAGGGGATAGTGTAGGAAGGAGATTAGCTGAAATGGTTTTCAGTGAATAAGGGTTTTGCTAGTAGTTTTAGTCCAGGGCTAGAGATGTAGAGAATAAGTTAGCCTGGAGAAGATCAGTCAGAGGAAGAATTGTTACATTCAAGTTAGCCAGGAGTTGAACATGAGTATATCCATCTATTCTTTAGATGTTGTTTCAGGGAGAATTTGAAGGCTTCCAGGTTAGTAACTGTTCTTGTGGATAAGGGAAGAGAGTTCCAGACTTTAGCTACAGAGTAAGAATATAAGCTTTGTCCTGCACTTTTGAGGGACTGGAGAATTTTGCCTTCAGACCTTAAGGTTCTTTTGGGGGTGTAAGGATTAACTATGTGAGTCAGAGCTGGGCATGCTAGAGGATTATACATGATGCTGTGTAAGGCTGAGAGCTGGACGTAATGAAGGTGGTTAGGGAGTTCAAGCCATTGTAGCATATGTAGTGCTCTACAGTGATGTGTGTTGGTCTTTGATTTAGTGTCAAACTTGGCCACTTTGTTGTAGCAACATTCTATTTTGGATCTGATAGTGGCCTGTAGATTAGAAAGACTTGTGGTACCATATAGTAGGGTGGAGAGGAGGAAGGTTTTGGCAAGAGTGGATTTGGTCAATGTATTCAGGCAGTGTTTATACCTATAGAGGATGCCTAGTTTCTAGCAGGTTTTTTTAATGTTATGCTGGATGTGTAGATCAAACTTAAGTTGATTGTCAGTGATGACTCCTAACCATTTTAGTATGGGCCACAATTTCAATAACAGCATTGTCCTCCAAATAGATTTTGAACTGATTTAAGTCAAGAGGGTGATTTCTAGGCATAAAGAGAAGAAGTCCATTTTTTTAGGGTTAAGGAAAAGTTGAGAGGTTTCAATGGAGGTAAAAATTTGTTGTGTAATGGAGTGCAGTTGAGGAAGTGTGGGAGAGGTGCAGATGATGGTAGAATTATCTGCATATTGTATGAGTGTTCCTAGGTTTGATAAAGTGTACAGGTTGTTACCAAAAATGTAAAAGAGTAAGGGACCAAGGATGGAACCCTGCGGAACACCCATGAGGTTGTGAAGAAAGGAGGAGATGGTATTTAACCAATTTACAGCTTGTTTTTGATTGTTTAGGTAGCTACAGAACCAGTGTATGGTGGGAGGTACAAGTCGTAGGTTGGAGAGCCTGGTCAGGAGTAAGGTGTGTGACACTATGTTGAAGGCTTTTGATAGGTCAAGAAATAATGCCAATACAAAGTTACTAGCATCTCTAGTCCTACTTACAGTGTCAGTGAAGGATAGAAGTGCTGTGGAAGTATGTGGCCTGAACAAAAGCCATGCTGTGTATGGGTAAGTAGGTTATTTTGCAATAAGTAATGCATAAGCTGTTGGTGAATGCATTTTTCCAGTAACTTGGAGTTGGGATATAGAATGGCTATAGGTTGGAAGTTTGATAGCTCAGTAGAGTTTTCCCCTTTGTGGATAGGAGTAATGTGTGACGTATTCCAGATGTTGGGAACTGTGGATTCAGAGATGGATCTATTAATGAGAATACTGATGGGGTATGTAATGGAGTCAGCAGCTAATTTTAGGTACTGTGGTGGGAGGTTGTCTGCTGAGGTAGAGCAAGGTTTTGGTTTTTGCAATAGTTTTTTTATGACAACTGTAGGAATGGGTTGAAAAGAGAAATTGGCTGAGTTATTAGGATGGGGATTTAGGTGGTTATTGTGAGAAGGTACTTGTGGATGTAGAGGAGTTGGAGCTGGGGTTGGGGCAGTTTGAGATCAGGGAAGCTATAAATTATATAAAGTGATAGTTGAAGTCATTAGCTATTTGTAAAGGTGGGACATCAGGGGAAGGGCCATGATCTTTTCTGGTCCTGGAGTTAAGAAGGGATGAGATGGAGGATCAGATTTTTTTTTTGGGGGGGGTTAGATCTATGGTTTATGATTGGATGTAGATGTAGTATATTTGCTTGTTTTTGTTCACTTGCTTCTTTACATAGTTGCAGAGTTGTCTGAACAGTAATAGGTTTTCCTCATTTTTATTTTGTTTCCAGTGATCACAGTTATGTGCATTTTTCATGAGATTTTGACATACTTTGGTTAATCAGGGTGTAGGATTGTTTTTGATTCCTTTTGAAGTACTGTGCTGCTACATCTAGGGAGTGATATGTCAGAAGTGATCAGTTTACATTCTTTAATAATTCATTGAATTTGTCTTGAGAAAAGTTAGTTAGATTGCAGACAGATTTCAATGTGTTTTTTAGATAAATGAGTGGTGGTTCTGAGGGCATATGTGCGTAGGTGATCATTTAGGGTATTGGGAAGTGTGCCTGTAGTAATAAAATTAGTAGGATGTGATACAAGAATCCAATCTAGAGTAGATTGTTGAGTATAGTCTTATTGTATCTAGTAGGACAATGTATTATTTCAGAAAAAACACAGAGGTTAATACTACGTGTTGGTATTTGTTTGCCAGTCAATATTAACATCTAAAATGATTGTCTCTTGCTTAATGGTCTGTGAGATCCAGGATAGTAAGTCTTTGAGTATGGGTATATTTTGTCTTGGGGGAATTTAAAGTACTATGGCAAAGATGTGTTTGGTTCTATTAAGAGTTAGAATGCATATAAGTATCTCTGCATTAGTGAATGTGGGGATTTTGTTAGTAAAAAGGGTGATATTAAAATTGTCAGAGTAAAGTAGGGCTACTCCTTCACCTTTCTTATAGGTTCTATCAAGTCTTGCTATGCTAAAGTTGAGGAGTGTGACTTCCAAGTATTTTACATTAGAGTTTAGCCAAGTTTCAGTTAAAGCTAGGATATCTGCTTTGTACTGGTTAATCCAAGCGTGGAAGGGGGGTATTTTATTGTGTAGGCTTCTACGTTTTAGCATAATTTAATTTAGGTTTTTAGGACATATTCTAGGGTGTGGGTTGGTGCAAGGATCTGGTTTTGGGTGGATGTCTCCATATTGTTGAAGTATGGAAATAAGATAGGAGCATAATGTTTTAATTTTTTGTTACAGCATTTTTAAGGGGTTTAAGGTAAGGTTTGGTAAGTGGAGTGGTAAAGAATTTGGGAGCTGAGTAGTAGGTTATGGTAAAGTGAAATAACTATGGGGAGATATTAGAGAAATTACCAGTCTGAGATGGGTGTATGAGGTGGAGGTAACTGAGGTGAAATAATTTGTTGGAGTTAGAGCTGACAGTGATGTAGCATGTGTAAGAAGTATTAGTGAAGTGGTTAAACAGGATATTAGAAACATAATTAGTGAATAGATATTTTTATGAGAGCTTGTTGGTACTGTATAAGGTACGTTTAGACTTAGAGGGAGAAATAGTGTTAGTAGGCTGGGTTGGCTGTATGCGTATGGGATTAGAGAGATAAAGGGAGAGGGTTAAGTTGCTGATTTGAATAACAGGGTTAATTAGTAGGATATCCTAAATGGAGCTTTGATGGTTTGGTTGGGTGGAGTTCTATATTTATAAGTTCAGAAGTAGTGGGGGTGGGTGGGAATTGGGGTTAAGGTAGGGGAGCAGACTACAAGGGTGGAACAGAGCGGGCTGATCATGACAGAGGGGAAGCACAAGAAAAACAGTTAACAACAGCTGAAAGTATGTATATCTTTTCCAAAGAAAACAAAATCTTAAATGCTACTCTTGCTTGACTAGGCATTGATTTAATTATTTATTTATTTAGTTACATGTTTCAGTTGTTAAAAAATGTAGGTATAGTTTATCAGGGACATTATTGGTTTGTGATACAGAATTAGCAGTAGTGGTAGTAAGTGGTGAAAAAGGGTTTTAGACAATTGTGATACTTAGAGTTAAAGAAAAAGCATTATAAAGAAAAATGTTATGGGAGGGTTCTTCAAGCTGCATGCTTGCCAAAGAGCAGGCCAATAATTTAATACCCAGATATCAAAGAGTAAAAACATTAATGCTTCATTAAAAATAGTCCAGCAGGTACAATATAATATAAAAATGTAATATATAGTAAATATATAGGCATAGTACCCCTACTTTATAGATGATCAGCCCTGCAGGCTATGCAAACACATTTTTTTAAATGTCCTTGCTCCACCTTTTCTTGGGGTGCTGCTTTGGCCAAATGAAAACTGAGAGCTGCTCTGCTTAGTTTGAAGAGATTATGCAGTACTTTATGTTATTATGTTAAATATTTTCCTCATGTGAACTGTAGGTCAATAGACTATGAGAAGAGACAAAAAATAGGAGTCAGTCACGGTGGCACATATCACTGAAGGTTATAACTTCCAAGATCCTATTGTGATAGGAGGGAAGATTTGAAGTACAATGGATTAAGTGGAATTTGGGAAAATTAAGAAGCAGGGGGCTTAGTAAAGATAGAGGGGGTCAAACAGCTGGAGGGAGTACAGAAATCTGTACAGCAGTTAGAGGGCAAGATAGAAAATACAAACAGTAAAATTCAACCAGTTAAATATCATGAAAATAATGTAACCACAGCAGCTCTAAGAACAAGCTCTACTAGGTAATTTCAAGTGACACAATGTAATACTACTCTAACACAATACATCTAATGGCTGGGCTACTTTGAAATATTTAAAAAGTACAGGTATTTCAAGATATGCTAACTAAAACCTGTCTCAGTCTGGCAATTACTTATGCTTTGTGTGAGCAAAAACTGTATTGCACAGAGCAACAGCTGAAGCCAAAACACTTAAACAGATAAATAAAAATGATGCAATGTAACACATCTCAATAGAAAATACTTTTCTGGAGCAGGATGACCTTACAAACACAAACACTAAAAGAGTTATGCAGGCAATATAATATAGTCACATTTCAACCGCTATAACAGAAATATGGAATCCAAACTCTTTTCCATTGGAAAAATCAAAGAAATGCAAATAGTTACAAATAACATAAATAATGGCAAGGAGTAGACTGGGCATCCTGTATGTCAGAGAAGGTGGACGGGAAATGCAGCAGTCACTTGGCTTAAGATCCAGAGTCTGTGGAAGAGGACATTCTACAAATGGAATGTGAACTATGGTAAGACAGAGTCTTTTGAAGACAGTGAGGGATATCATCAGAATTAGTGAGAATGTTATTGAAGTCATACTCCATTAGAAAGTTAGGGCAATATTCAGAATCACAGTGTGTGTCCCACAGAAGGATGCCCCCCCCCCCCCCCATTGCAGAAGGAAGTAGTAGCCCACAAAAAAACACAAAAACTGACAGGCCAAACAAGAGTCATAAAGATGATAGAGTGGGCAATTGAGGATAAGAAAGAAAATATTTATTCTTACTATTTTGCAAGAAGCCTACAATTTCTGGACAGAAGATATTCAAAAAGATTAAGAGAGCAATCTGAAGAGAGAAAAGTACTTGCACAAGAAAAACTGTCAGAAGTTTCAGATGCAAAATTGTGTTTGTTAATAAAACAGACTCATAAAAAACATTATATAGACCAAGAAACCTTGGGCCGTTTGGGAAAAAAAGTCACTGAGGAGTGGAAAAATATAAACAACAAAACCTAGAGATTTTTGAAAGGTATAAAAAAGAAACATGGACATGGGAAAGAAAGAGAAATCTGATATGGTGCAATATTTATGCAAAGTAAAAAGCTAAACTAATTATTACAAAAAAACAGCTACAAAGATATTTGAGGAGAAATACAAGCAAGGGCACCCAGATATGGAAAATTTCACAATACAAAGCATAACCTCACAAAGGGAGACTGTAGAACCAAAGATTAGTAAAGTAGAACTTAGACAAATAGAAGCTGAAGTTATAGAATACATGTGAAGTAAAGGATATAATATAGAAAGTCTAACATAGGTTATGTCACAGAATAATGGAACAATGAGTCCCCATATTAAGGTGAAATAGGTGGGGAGGGACATCAGAAAAAGAAATATGGACAAGGGAAAGAAAAAGTGATATATTATGGTGCAATATTTATGCAAAGGAGAGCAAAACTAATTAATACAAAAAAGCAGAACCAAAGATATTTGAAGAGAAATACAGGCAAAGACATCCAGATATGGAAAATTTCACAATACAAAAAATAAGAAAAGAAAACAAATGGGGAAAGTAAAAGTGAGGAATTAATAAAGTAGTGGAGAAATTAAAAGAATAACAACTGAAGTTAAATGAGTATAGATGAGGGAACAGGTTAGAAAAACACTTAGATGTAATAAAAACAATGAGCTGTATTAGAAAATACCAAGATCTATCATACTCTATTGCAAATAATAGACCAAAGATATCAGCACTGGCAGAAAAATGTAAAAGACACAGATAACTATAAAGGAAAAGTACCAAACAAGCAATTTGTTGATGACCCAAACAAAAGTTTTACAGAGAATAGGGAAACAAAGCAAAAGGAATGGAAACATACCAAAAAAGAAGAAATGGATACATTTTGGAGAAATATCTACGAAGATCCTGCAGAACATAACAAAAATATTAAATGGATAGAAAAAGTAAAAGAAAGAGTAATAAGTTCAGATGTACAGGACATGAAATGGGATGAAGTAATGGCAAGAGAAATTGAAACAAAATTAAGAAAAGCTCCTAAATGAAAAACCTCAGGCACAGATGCAGTACCTAACTTATGGATAAAATATTAACACCTTTACACAAATATTTAGCCCTGAGTAAGAACTACTTGTATGCACACCCCAAACAGGCACCAATCTGGTTAAAAACAGGAAAATGATATTCCTGAGGAGTGAACCTGCAAGCACTTCTATACACTATAGACCAATAAACTGCCTTCTAATGACATAGAAACTATATACTGGAATTGATGCTGACAGCATTTATAGCCATATAGAAGAAAACTCAATCATGGCAATAGAACAAAAGGGTAACAAAAGAAAGTCATATGGAACAAAGGATATATATTTTTTGTTAAATAAAGTTAAAATGCAGAATTGTAAAAATGGGAAGAATCCAAGCATGGCATGGATAGATTACAAAAAAGCATTTGACAGCATCCCCCATTTATGAATAAAGGAGTCTTTACAAATGTATAAGATATACTCTTCATTGATAATTACATTACAGTGACCATGAAACAGTGGCAAACCACTTTGGAGCTAAGTCATGATAAAGGATAAATTATTATCCCAGGGATAAAAATTCAAAGGGGGATATTCCAGACTGGCTCTTTGTCACCCCTTCAAGTTTAGCAACTGATATACAAAATCATTTTGAAGGAGGTATGTGCATGTCATGTATAGATCTGCAATTGTAGGACTGCATACATATCTGCTGACCTCATCAGATTCAGACATAGAGAAAGTTTTAAAACATGAAGAAAACAAATAAAATTACTTTACTGCTTAGTTTAGAAGAAGCATATCTGTGTCAAGCAGGAATTAAAACCAAATCAGAAGAAGACACATCAGGCAGCAACTGAATGTGCCTAAAAACAAAAGAAAGAATAAAAGTAGGGGGATCAGATGAGAAAAAAAAATGTGGAAAAGGCATAAACATAGTTGCATGTACAGAAAGCTCCTGGAACAACCTCATGTCAATCAGGATTTGATGCAGAAATGGTTAAGGAGAGGTGAGTTTAACAGAGAGGTTAATATTAGCGTCCCAGAATCGTAGACTATGTGCATTTTGTTTACAATGTTCACTGAACATGTGGGAGGAACAGACAAATGCAGGTCCTGTAAAATAGAACTAGAAACAGTCACGCATCTTTTTCCTGGGAGTGATGCACTAAAGGCAGAGGGTCTGTACACTAAAAGGTATATTACTGTAGCAAGACTACTGCACTGAGGATTGTGCAAAGTAGCTGAGAAGCATTGGAAAAACAAAGCATTATAGGGAATGATAAAGTTTACCAACAGTCAAAAAATATATGTAGGAAAACCACATATAGTATTCCATGAAAAAGAAGACAAAAGTAGCATTGATCACTGAAATTGCAGCACCCAGTTATTGCAGTGTCTTACATAAAGGGAGACACAAAGTTATAACGTACTTCAGTATCCCTTGCCTCTTCCTTTCTACTTCCATCCTTGCTCTACGGTACACCTCTCCTTACTAATATACTATCCTCTCTTAAATTCAAACTGGACTCAGGCTACACCAAAAACGCAAAATTTGTATCCAGCGTCAAACACTCCTCTCACCACTGCCTATCACTCCAACGTCTAAACTGGCTAGAACATCCCCAGCATCTAACATACCTGCAACTAACCACAGCTCATAAACTAATCTACAAGCCTTCTAGTTGTTCTGCCCTCTCCTCTCTGTTCACCATGTATCACCCAAATAGACCTCTGTGATCAGTCAATCAGATGCTCCTAAATGTAACAAAACCTAATTTTCTGCTGGTCAAATGCACTACCAATACACTACTGCCAAACTATGGAATGCTCTCCCTCCATCAGTTAGGACTGCCAGCAATGGCTATGTACATGTACCAGCACTGATCATAATAAAACCCAATGTTCTTAGCCTTCTTACTTCTCCATCTCATTCTCTCCTTCCACCCTATCTCACTTGCTGCTCTGACTTCTCATACATATATATATATATATATATATATATATATATATATATATATATATATATATATATATATATTCAATGCTTCCAACTTACTAAACCTTAATATGTGCCACCTAGCCACACAAAATCTATCTATATGTCAGCATTTAGCTACTATATCTTCTATTAATCTTGCTGCCTATATAGCTAATGCTCCAAGCCTATATCTTACTGTCAACCTAATTAGCTGTCACCTTCCATCATTTCCTCTCTACTGCAACACTGCAATATTCACACACACTAATATTCTATGCCATCAATTGCACATATGCTTGTCTTGTACATTTAAAATTATTTTATTATTAATCACTGTAACCTAGTATTTGTATGACTTGTATACTATCTATTTTAATGTATCACCCATCAGTAATTTAATATTCTGTATCATGGCTGCTTGACTTTGTTTTTGATTCTGTAGTTTTATCATATTCGTTTGTTTATTTTTGGAGCCTTTCTTCCCAGACCTCTACTGAAAATGGGCTCACTCTGGCCCAGTAGACTTCCTGGTAAACAAATGCAAATAAATAAATAAATAACACTAGAATTTGCAAGCAGAAATGAGGGCAATATGGAAGACTGATACCTAGACATTTCTAAGAGTAGTAGGAGCAATAGGTCTCATAAAAAAAAATTACAGGCTTATTTGGATATACTACCTATACACGTAACTCCATATGAATTTCAGAAGGAGTCAATTCTGCATACATGGCAGGTTCTACAAAGACCACTATTGGCTAACATCAAAGACTGAAGCAATATTAATTTCACAAGCTTTAATCATGCTTTGACATTAATGGGGTCCATTTCCATCATGGTATTAGAAACCCAAAAGAAGTAAAGAAATTAAACCCAGGGATGTGCTGGTGAGAGGTATAAACAGCTGGGTTATGATGTTGAAGAAAGGAATGGATAGTGGAGAATAAGCTGAAGGTGAGGAAAAGTCCAACTGGTTATTACTAGACTTGCAGAAAGTATAAAACAAGGTTCCATGAAAGTTGATTTGGGTAGTCCTCTGGTTGTTTGAAGTCCAGTTAGTGCAGGTTATATACAAGGACTCAATGACACAAGTGCAAACAGTGTGCAGACTCACAGAGAGGAAGGCAGATCAACATATCTCCTGCTGTATGCACACAGTTTGGCACTACAAGCAGACCATGAACAAGAACATCAGCAAATGATAGGGAACTAGACTACAAAATGGAAGGCACATGGGATTAAATGAAGTATAGACAATAGAGATGTCATGGCTAAAAGATGGGGAGATCAGAAAAAAACTGTAAACTGAGGTACAGGGGAAAATAGTGGAACAGGTTAACAGTTTCAAGTATCAGGAAGTGTGATTGATGAGAAGGGAAGTCTGAATGAGGAGACCAACATTTTAACCAGAGGTACTACAGACATCTAGAACAAAGCATCAGGGTAGTTTGTGACAGAACATGGCAGAGAAGATGAAAAGGAGTATAAAAAATGTTGAAATCAGTGCTTCTGGAGGGTACAGAAATCTAGGCAGTAAAGGCAGAACAGTTGAGGAAGCCTCTGAAATGGGTGTTAGGATGCAGACTGTGGGACACTGGAAAAAATGTGGACATCAAGGCAAAAGCCAAAGTAGATCAGTTGTAGAGAAAGTCAAGGAGAATAGATTACGGTAGTTCAGGGATATAGGTTCATAGATGTATACTAGGCTAATGGCCCTGGAGCCTTTATAAGCCTAGCCCATAGGACTACTCTGGCATCGTGTCACCCGACCTTAGTTCCCAGTGCCTCTGTTGAGTAGACCCATTGGAGTGATCCTTGGGGTGAATTTTCTATTACCCATCCACTCATCAAGATTTCTCTTGAAGAGGGCCAGTGAGGTGCTCTGTTTGACATGTATGGGAAGTCTATTCCATAGCATGGGGAGTCTCTGGGTTATGAACCGTTCCCTCCAGCATGTTATGTTTATTGTGGTAATGAGGTTGAGGTCTCTAGAGTGTGTGGTGCGGAGGGATTAGGATTTCTTTAGATGTGGCATTTCTAACACAGCTGGGCCAGAAATGGATTTTCAAATCAGGCAGAGATTGCCTCTAAGTAGATGATATGAGACAGAGAATAGTTGGAGTTTTTTGAGTCTGTCCATATAGGACAAGTGATTAAGGCCTAGGATCCTCTTTGTGAGGTACTTTTGTGGCCTCTCCAGTTGTTGCAGGTGTCTAGTGAGGTGCATGCCAAATGGGGCACTGTACTCGATGACTGACCTAATGAGAAAAGAGTAGAGGGAGGGATGACCTCTTTCTTCCTAGATGCAATGCCCTTAGTAATGAGATGTGCCACATAGAAGGACTTTCTGAACACAATGGCAATGTGGTGGCCAAAAGAGAGGTTGCTGTCAACCTGCGTTCCCAAATATCTTATAACGCCTTTTGTGTTCAGTCGACTACCATTGATGAGATAATTCATGGGAACTGGGTTTTTCCTAAAGGGAATGACAACACATTTTTTTGGCATTGAGCTTAAGGCCATGGTTCTGACACCAGTCTTTGGTCTCAGTGAGGCCTTTCTGTAGGATGTCAACATCACTTGGGGAGTTAATAATAGCTCCCAACTTGCAATCGTCTGTGAACTTTGTCAGCCAGAGCTCCTTCGTGTTGGCCTGGACTTCAGAGAAGTAGATACCAAGCAGGAGAGGACCCAGGACTGAACCCTGTGGGACTCCACTCATGACTGGTCAGCAGTCTGACTTGGAGTCAACTACTTTCACAGTGTGGGTTCTATCTGTGAGCCAGTTTGCAACCCACCTAGTGATATAGGGGTTGATGCCTAGCTTAATGAGTTTTTCTGTGATTCCTGATGGGGGAATGGTATAAAAGACCTTGGCCAGATCACGGTAGGCTGTATGAACCCCCTTGCCTTCATCCACAGTTCTGGTGACTGACTCAAAGAAGTTGACCAATTTGAGCAGGCATGATCTACCCTTCACAAAACCAAACTGTGTGGGATCCAGAGTTTGGAGATTCCCTATATCCTTGTTTATTAGGTCCATGAGGATGCATTCCATAGCTTTGCATATCAGACTTGTCAGTCTAATGAGGCAATAGTTCCCAGGGTATGTAGTCACTCCTCATTTGTGGAGAGGGATGACTGTAGCAGTGCACCATTCATTAGGAACAAAGTCTAAGGTGAGGCTGTGATTGAACAAGGCAGACATGTGAGGTGCCAGTTCACTCTGTAGAACACAGCCAGGGATATTGTCAGGTCCCATAGAAGCTGTATTCTTGGCCTTGGACAGTGCTGTTTTAACCTGTGCAGCAGTTATACTGGGTGCCTGGCAATCTACTGGTATTGTGATTGGTCCTTTGGGGGGAGAGGGGTAAAGTTGGCACTGAATCTGTCAGCCAGTATATTGGCAATATCTGTTGGCTCAGTATAGGAGGTACCATTGTGCAGTAGCTCAGTGCAAATCTGGGCAGTGCCATGGAGATTCTTTACATAACTATAGAAGGCCTTGTGGTTGACTTTACTAGTGCTGTAATTCTGTTTTCATAGCTAGCTTTAGAGGATATGATGAGGGATCTCAACTTTTTGTTGAGGCTGAGAAGGGAGTTTTTCCAATCTTGGGACTTCACCTTATTCTGCATCAGTTTCTTCCTTCTGTTGTAGAGTTTGTTTATTTCAGGGGACCACCAGATTGGCTTCCTTTTTTTTTTCGTGGAGAGCATCTTGGTTCTATTGGGTATAGGGAGATCCATGCATTTGTGTATGTGTTCGTACAATGCATTGGTGTATGATTCGGCAGTTATGCAACTATTTTTCATTTGCATGCGTGCCGTGAAGTTAGCCACCTCTGTTATTAGGAGCCCAAAGTTAGCTTTGGAGAAGTTTTTCATGGTGGTTACCTTTGCTGTGAGGTCAGGGGTGGGAGGGATGTGGATTTCCAAGTTGATTAGTTTGTGGTCGGATCAATCCAAGGAGGAGTTGACTATTGGTGTAGAGCAATGGCCACCCATGTTAGTAATGGCCAGGTCAAGGATGTTACTACCTCTAGTGGGTGTAAGAACTAGCTGGTCCAGGGCATTGGAATTAATGAATTCCAGGAAACATTGGGCAAGTGTATTGGTACATGAGTAGTTTTCCAAGTTAATGGAGAGATAGTTGTAGTCGCCCAGTATGAGAGTATTAGGTTGGACCCTAATATTCTCCAGGGTGCTTAGGAACGTGGAGTGTGAGTCTTGAGACATGGTTGGGGACCTATAGCAGGCTAAAACCTGAATCACTGTCTTACCCAATGTTAGCTGCACCTGAAGTATCTCTGATGCATTATGTCGGGCTACCAGTCTGGAGGTGTGCGCATGGAGTTTTGGTCCAATTTCTGGAGCCGAAAGGTGTGGAATGAGTTATAGCCTGGTAGTGCAGGGGTGCTTCCTGCTTCCTTGAACCAGGTCTCTGTTACAGCACAAATGTTGATTTTCTCCATTTTAAGGAGTGCTTCAAGCAAGTGCATTTTGAGATTCAGACTTTTAGCGTTGAGCAGTATGATCCACAGATTGCATTTGTTTGTAGCTGTTACGATGGTAATTTGGTCTTTGGAACACCGCCTAAAAAAGGCACTATAGGGGTGGCATGAGCCTTGGCCTGTACCTGGAAGCCCAGGGGTGACAGATGCAGGCCATCTCTGGCAAAGCATCAAGGTCTGTCAGTCATGTCATCCCAGGCAGACAGATACTGGATCCACTTAGAATGACACCAGAAACTTAGCCAATTGTTGAAATCAATCATTTTCTGCTTATACTGCAGTATCATTCTGGGCGATGGTCAGATGCTGCTCAGGGCTAGCGTCATACCTGTCTGGGCTACATAATTCAAGCACTCCTCCATGTCTCTCTTCATCTTGAGTGGGACATCAGTGTGCATCACTATCAAGTCACCTATAACTAGTGTGTTGGGCATGCTGTTTGGCCTTAGGGGCTTTGGTTGAGTGGCACACTCGTTAGGAGAGCTATGGGTCTTATGATTAGTGTTGTGTTGTGTTGTGGTGGTTGACTGCTTTTCTGGCTTGGAGGTCTCTGCTGTTTGGGTAGATTTTTATTGAGAGCCTCCATGAAGGTGGGTGCATGGTTTGTGTTTTTATGTGAAGGCAGTGCTGTTATGTGCTCTGGAGGGCTATGTGTTCTATGTGGTGTGGTGCAAGTGCTGATCTTCTCCTCTTGACCAGCTATTCCAGTCTTGGCTGGAGAGTGCGTGGCTTCCAATTTGGATATATAAGTGCATTTCTCGCAAGTCTGAGTGTTTGGAGGTAAGAGGAGAGGGTTGTCGGTGTACATGAGGCAGTTGCTACATTTCCTCAGGATGCCCAATTTCTCCAGGCTAATAAAAGAAAGCACATGAAACTGACCTTTAGACATGCCAGGAGGGGTTTGCATTAATAAATAAGTACTTGAGCTGTTTCCTTGTAGAACTTTTAGTGCTGGTAGCACTTTTGTGTGCTACAATAATTGCTACAAGAAGTCTGGTAAAGTGCTAAACTAATAAGTCAGTAAAAGTGCAGGGGAGGAGAAAACTAGCAGATCTAAGGGAAAATTTGAAGAGCAGACTCTGGTACCACTCAGAAGCTTACAATCAGTCCTGAATACAGCAAATCTGTATCTGGACTAGACTAGTTACAGGAAAGGTGGGAAGCAAGCACAAACATGGGCTTTTAAACCAGAAATTTGAAAGAGAGGTAAAAACTGACCAAACAAACAATAAACAACAATTTCTGGGCCAGAGACCACTCTTCTTGTGGTATATAGGCTACCTAGTGCTTACCACTCCCATTGACAAGCTAGAAGGCTTCCCTCCAACACAGAAAGGCTTGGGGGGCTCAGAAGCTTACAAACAGTCCTGGATACAGCAAATCTGTATCTGGACTAGACTAATTACAGGAAAGGTGTGAAACAAGCACAAATGTGGGCTTTTAAACCAGAAAGTTGAAAGAGTTGGAAAAAACTGCACAAACGGCCAATAAACTACAATTTCCTGGCCAGAAACCACAAGTCTTGTGGTAGATAGGCTGCCTAGTGCTTACCACTCTCACTGATAAGCTAGAAGGCTTCCCTCCAACACAGAAAGGCTTGGGGGGCTCAGAAGCTTACAAACAGTCCTGGATACAGCAAATCTGTATCTGGACTAGACTAGTTACAGGAAAGGCAGGAAACAAGCTTAGAACTTTTTTTTACAAAAAAAACAACTAAAACAGCACTAAAACAATTCAAGTGCAGTGAAAACTAGTACACTTGAGTGTGTAGCAATATTAAAGCAAATACAGTTTAAATAAATGCAATTTATTCAAACTGTACTCAGAACTGAATACAATTATTGTTTTATAGGTTCATAGGTTCATAGGTAGGTACTAGGCTATCGGCCCAAGGGCCTACATAAGCCTAGCAAACAAGGTTCCCTGGCTTACACCACCCAAGAAAGATATTTTTCTGTGCCACTGTCGAGCAGAGACACAGATGTGATCCCCGGGGTGTATTTCCTATTTCCCATCCACTCATCAAGATTTTTCTTGAAGAGTGCTAATGAAGAACTTTGCTTGACATAGATGGGTAGCCTTTTCCAGAGTATGGGAAGTCTATGAGACAGGAATCTATCCCTCCAGCATGTCCTGTTTATTGTGGTGACAAGGTTTAGGTCCCTAGAGCGTGTAGCTCAGAGGGATTGGGATTTCTTTAGGTGTAGCATGTCCAACAGCTCTGGGATTGACATAGCTTTATATGTTAGTCAGAGATCACCTCGGAGTAGGCGATATGCTACAGACTAAAGCTGGAGTTTTTTGAGGCGGTCAGTGTAGGGCATTTGTTTGAGGCCAGTAATCCTCTTTGTGAGGTACTTCTGTGGCCTTTCCAGCTGCTGCAGATGTCTTGTGAGGTACATTCCAAAAGGGGCGTTGTACTCTATAATGGGTCTAATGAGTGTCGAGTAGAGGGGAACAATGACCTCTTTTTTCCTGGATGAGAACCCTTTTATGATGAGGTGTGCCATGTAGAAGGACTTCCTGACTACTGTGGCAATGTGACTATCAAAGGAGAGACTACTGTACAGAGGTTTTACCAAAGGGGATGACACTGCACTTTTTGGCATTGAGCTTGAGGTGACACCAGACATCTTTCTCAGCGAGGCCCTTCTGTAGGATGTCCACATCATTTGGGGACTTGACTATGGCTCCTAGTTTGCAGTCATCTGTGAACTTCATTAGCCAGAGGCCTTCTGTGTTAGCCTGTACTTCAGAGAAGTAGATACCAAACAGGAGAGGTCCCAGGATGGAACCCTGTGGTACTCCACTTGTCACTGCTTTGAGGTCAGATTTGGTGTCTGCAACTTTTACAGTGTGGGTTCTGTCAGTGAGCCAGTTGGCAACCCATCTTGTGACATAGGGATTTATACCTAGGTTAGTGAGTTTATCTACAATTCCAGAATGGGGGATGGTGTAGAAAGCCTTGGCGAGGTCAAGATAGGCTGTGTGAACCACCTTACCCTCATCTACAGCTTTGGTGACTGCCTCAAAGAAGTTGATCAGGTTTAGGAGGCATGATCTGCCTTTCACAAACCCGAACTGGGTGAGATCCAGAGTTTGGAGGTTACCAATGTCTTTGTTTATGAGTTCCATGATGATGCATTCCATGGCCTTGCAGACCAAGCTCGTCAGGCTAATAGTTTCCGGGATCAGTGGTGGCTCCCCCTTTGTGGAGTGGGATAACTGTTGCTGTACTGCATTCAGTGGGCACAAAGCCTGATGCAAGGCTATTATTGGACATGGTGCTTAAGTGGGGATCCAGTTCATTCTGAAGTTCATGCAAAACGCAGCCTGGGATGTTGTCCGGTCCCATGGATGCTGTGTTTTTGGCTTTAGAGAGTGCAGCTTTTACCTGAGTAGTTGTGATTACAGGGACTCTGCATTCTTCCTGTATAGATATGGGCCCTTTAGGGGATGAGGAGGGTAAAGTTAGCACTGAACCTATCTGCCAGGATGTTGGCAATATCAGTTGGTTCTATAATTTTTATGCCTTTCTGCTGTAACTCAGTGCAGATCTGGATGTTGCCATTGGGATTCTTGACATAGCTATAGAATGCTTTGTGGTTGTCCTTAGAATTAGTGGTGATTTTGTTTTCGTAGCTAGCTTTGGAGGATCTTATAAGGGATCTCAGCTTCTTACTGAGGCTGACCAGGGAGCTTCTCCACTCATGGGATTTTACTCTCTTTTGCAACAGTTTCTTCCTTCTGTTGTACAGTTTGCTTATGGCCGGGGACAACCAGATTGGCTTCCTTTTTTTGGAGGATAGAATCTTGGTTCTGTTTGGGATAGCATGATCCATGCACTTGTGTAAGTGCTTATAGAGTGCATTTGTGTAGGATTCAGCAGTTGTAACTGTATTGTCCATCTGCATGGTTGTCATGAAGTTCACCACTTCTGTCTTAAGAAGCATGAAGTTGGTTTGGAGAAATTTTTTACCATGGTTTCCTTAATGTGGGGTGGGAGCGGGATGTGGATATCAAGGGTGATTAGCTTATGGTCGGATCAGACCAACGAGGAGTTGACTTCAGGTGTGGAACACTGGTCACTCATGTTGGCAATGAGTAGGTCTAGGATATTGTTGCCTCTGGTGGGTGTGTAGATAAGTTGATCCAGGGCATTGGAGTTTATGAATTCCAGAAAGTGTTGAGCTAAGGAGCTGGTACATGAGTAGTTTTCCCAGTTAATGGTGGGGTAGTTGAAGTTGCCCATTATTAGGGTGTTTGGTTGAACCCTAATATTTTCCAGTACATCAAGAAAAGAGGAGTGGGAATCCTGGGGCATGGTGGAGGATCTGTGGCAAGCTACAATTTGGATTGCAGTTTTGCCCAGAGTTAGTTGCACTTGGATAACCTTGGCGGCATTATGCTGAGCAGCTAGCCTGGAGGTGTGGATATCCTTAGTGAATATGGACAAACCTCCATCTTTGGTGTTTCAGTCCAGGTTACATGGCCGAAAAGTGTGGTATGAGTTATAGCCTAGTAGTGCAGGGGTGTTCTCTGGAGCCTTGAACCAGGTCTCAGCCACTGCACAGATATCAATGTTCTCCATTTTAAGGAGTGCCTAGAGTGAGTGCATTTTGAGATTTAGACTTCTAGCATTGAGTAGCATTACTCTCAGTTTTTGCTTGCCTGTTCCTGTTACAGTGGTGAATTTGTCATTTAAACCTTGCCTAAAAAAGGCACTGTAGGGGCAGCAAGAGCCTTAGCCAGTATCCAGAATCCCAGGGGAGAAAGGTGCAGGCCATCTGTGGCAAAGCATCGTGGTCTGTCGACCATGTCATCCCAAGCAGACAGATACTGGATCCCCTTAGAATGACACCAGAAGCTTAGCCAATTGTTGAAGTCAATCATTTTGTCCTTGTACTGCCGTATCATTCGGGGCGATGGCAGAATGCTACTCAGGGCTAGGATCATACCTGCTTGGGCTACAAGATCAGAGAGCTCTTCCATGTCTCTTTTCATGCAGTCCAGGGAGGTATGTCTCAAGTCATTCACACCAACATGGACAATGACAGAGTCATATTTGTACTTGTTGTGGAGTGACCTGAGTGCGTAGGTTATGTGGTGGATCCTGGCACCTGACAGGCAGCTGACAGTAACCTTCTCTTTGTTTAGCCTGGTGAGTGGGACATCTGTGTGCCTGACTATAGAGTCACCTATGACTAGTGTGTTGGGTACGTTGTTTTGCCTTATTGGCTGTGGTTGAGTGGTACATTGAGTCTGTGGGCTATGTGTCATTTGGGTTGTGTTGGGGGATGGAGGTTTCTTGCGTTTCTGCTTTGGAGGTCTCTGTTGCTTAGACAGATTATTATTAAGAGCCTCCACAAATGTTTTTGTGCTACTATGTGTGGATTTTGGTGGTGTAGATTTAGTGAGACTATGTGATGAGTGTGGTGTGGTGCAAATGTTTACCTTCTCCTCATGACTGTCAAGTTTAGTCTTGGTTGGAGAGAGCTTTACCTCCAGTTTGGTTAGATAAGTGCATGTCTCACAGGTTGTAGTGTTGGGTGGTAGGAGGAGAGGGTTGTCTGTGTACATGAGGCAATTTCTACATTGCCTCAAGATGCCCAGATTCATCAAATAGACAGGAGTGAATACTGGGAGCTGACCCTTGGACATGCCTGAATAAAAAACTATTTTCCTCTAGATAAATGAGGAAAGTGAGTACAAGAGCTGTTTTTCTCTAAGCAAGTGAGAAAAGTAACTACAGAAACTGTTTTCCTCTAGGTAATGAGGAAGATTGAGTGCTATAGTAACTAGTAGCTTATTTAGTGCTTACAAGTTCTGAACAAGTGATGAGCATGAATAAGCCAATTTAAGTGCTAAAACTAAGAATTTGTATCTGCACTAGATGAGTTACAGGACAGAAACAAGTGCAAATGCAGGCTTTCAAATCAGAAAGTTGAGAGAGATGGAAGAGATTGCCCAAATGGCCAATAACTACAATTTCTGGGCCAGAACCACTCCTTATGTAGTAGACAGGTTATCTAGTGCTTACCACTCCCACTGATAAGCTAGAAGGCTTCCCTCCAACACAGAAAGGCTCGGGCAGCTCAGAAGCTTACATACACTCCTGGATACAGCAAATCTGTATCTGGAGCACTAGTTACAGGAAAGGTAGGAAACAGGCTTACAGTTGTTCAACTCTGCACAGTTAAAAAGTGCCAAAAATATGCTTATCAGCTGAGAAGCACACTCAGTCAGAACACAAGGAGATTCTAGCAAAGTTTTTTTATTTATTGTTTTAGTAAAGCGGAAAGGGAGAAAGCAGGAACAGAAGATAATTCAAGGTTAAGAATCTAAGTGGGTTGGCCTTCTCAAATGTTCTCTCTATATTAGGTTGAATGAGCTAATGACACTAGACTGCGATGAGTGTCCTGGATCAAATTTACAGTAGGGGTGGGCAACTGCAAAGCCACGAAGTATAAGAACAAAACACCAATAGGGAGAGTGGGTAGGAAAATATTACAGCTACTAGCTATACTATTAGGCAGGAAACACTACAGAAATGTTTATCACAGCAGAAAAACAACAGTGAGCCACTAAATGAAAGTTTTAAACAGATAAAGGAGCAAGGAGACTCTAGAGAATGTTTTTAACTGCAAACAAATCAGTTATATGATACACTCATTGACAGGAAATCAGAACAAACAAACAGCAGGCCTCTATCCAGACTATGCTACTTGACTGGACCACAGAAATTTCACAAAAAATGCACAGAAAAGCACAGATAGAGCACTCACAAACAGAAAATACAACTCTCAGTATGAAAAAGCAGTTTACAGTTAAGTAATTCAGTAAAAATGCAATTACAGTAAAGAAACATTATCTAGGAATGAAAAATGCAGTTAAAACAGTATAAAACAGTACACAAATGTAGTGAAACAGTAAAAATGCCTTATAACAGTGTAACATGTAATATATTAGCTGTATAGCAAAATTATAAGTGTTAAAGAAATGCAATTCAATGAAATAAATGTAAGAAATAACTTATTCTGCTCTTGGAGTCTTAGGTAATTTCTGCTTTGTCCCAGTGATGAATCACCACTCCACAGCCTGGTAAATACAATCACAGTCCCCTGCAGACAGAGGGTTTAAATACCAGAAAGGATGGAAGAATCTAGAAGCTGGAATTACTACCCTGTCCTGCTAGCCCCTGCTCTTTCAACCAATCACTCATGCTAGGAAGGAAAGCAGACAACAATTTTGTAAAGAATATTTGGTCTAGAGAGGAAGAAGGCATGAGAAAACAAGGATGTGCAGCAAATAGATGGATGGCTTGCATGACAGAAAACCTGCAACAGTCAAGCATTAATATTAAAGAAGATAGGACAGTGGAATTGAGAGAGGTGGTGACAAATTACATAACACTGATCCGATGTAGAAAAACTGGAAAAAAAGGGGGGGGTTGAAGAACATGATGATGATGGTGATGATAATGATGATGTCATAGTTATGCTGGTATGGGGGCAAGGTGCCCAAACATGTTGATTATGACACAAGTTTTGTAATGAACATGGGGAGCTGAAGATCTAAAACATAAAAATCAAATAGAGCCTGTTTCCCTACCTTCAGAACTAGATAGCTTTTAGTATACGTCAAGCAAAGCAAAAGCTGATTTGATCTATATGATTACGGGTGGAATTGCTGGAAACTTGTATTAGATGAGTACTGAAGTATGCAAATTACCATAACATCATTGGGCTTCACCATTCATGGAAAAATAGGGCATACACCCTGATGTGCACCCATCAAGTGTAGCATCAGAAAAGAATGTCCAACTATTTGTCAGTGGTAGAGACATGAAGAATAGACTTCTATAGTGTGAGTGGACTTACCTAAACCTTTCAAAGGAGGTTGGAAGTGACAGGTGCAAAGATACATAAAAATTTTGGAGAAAGAGCCATGGAAAAAGACCTCTCAACTGTCCTTATTTTGAAGCAACATTCACATTTTCAGGCCTAATTACACCTTCACATGATGTAGCTATTTTTGAAGATGCATTGTCCCTATTTTTAGGATTGATTTACCCCTCATCACCAGTGATGTCTGAAGCAGTCTAGAACTCAGAAAACCACACTGCATGGCCAACATAAAAGTGACACCGATAATTTAAAGTAAGAGGACACACACACACATCGTACATCTTGCTTTTCAGAAGCAAAAATAAATTATCTTGTCTGGTAGTATTTTGCAATACAGTTCATTAAAGTCTAAAGATTTTATACTACCTCATTAATGACGTGCTTATATTTTTTCATCATTTTGTCACTCTCTGTTTTTTAAACTTGAGTTTCTGATTAGTATCCCACATTCTTACTAGACACGGTAACAGTTGTGTGCTATTTGGTATTCGGATTTTATGCTAATTAGATGTACACATTTTTGGCTGGCTCTATCTATTTTTCAAGTATCTTTATTCATATTTTCAATGTCTGCAGACTTCTTTAGATCTGGTAGAGATGTTTTGAAAATCAGATGACCCAGATATAAGGCTTTCTAAACTAATGCAGAGAAATGATGGTTAATAGATAAGGGAATTATGAACAAGAATGCCTAGATTCCTTATGACAGTGTCTGACTGGATAAATGTGTTGATTATTTGCTGTTGTCCAACACCTGCAGCACTCAGGTTACTACTGATATGAGTCATCCATCTACAAGGCCAAGATATTGTACAGTTCATGTTAGCTCAGTGGTGGTGTAATGAGGCTAACAATGCACAAAAGGAAGTGTGATTAAGAATAACAGGCTTTAGGAAATACGAAAAGATTAATAAATAATGATCACATGGTTATTACTGACCTGGATTTACTAACTCAAACTTTTCAGTGTTATGTAATGGATATCTAGAACATTAGAAGTTTCCAGATATTTATATTCAAAGTTTTCTGTCGTTCTCTTTCTATCTATACCTGGCAAGTAGAAAGTAGAGACAAGTAACTAATGTAAAAAAAGTACGTACATACATGCACACAGACACACAAAAAGACACATAAACAGAATTACACACACTTCAGATATGCAGACACAAAGACAAACACAGGCAGACATACATGCACATGTACACATGCACATGAGCGTGCTCAATGAATCTTCATACTTGTTTTAAAATGCATACATTAGCACAGCTGGCAAATTAAATAACTGTGTAAAAGGTTTGTGTTCTCCTTAAATCTGGTAAATTATGAAAAAAAAAAACAAGAACAGTGGGAAAGGTGAGAGAAGGAGCAAAGGAGCATTGTATCCCAGCAGAGTGAAGCTGTGGTGAGACCAGCACTAGTAGTAGCCAGGCAATAACCATTCACTTGACTTCCCTCTTTTCATCATCCTTGACAAGGTAATTCTTTCTTTTCAGTAAATAATGCTTGGTTTGTTTCTAACTTCATCCTAAATGCTTCATCCCTAAATCATCAGGGTCTACTTGTTAGTTTCCCCTCAAGTGTTTGGCAGTGCACTATATAGACATAGACACATTGAGTGACATTTTCCTGTAAAAGCACAACTGAAATTTACCAATACCTAGTTGCACACAGGACAAATAGTTTGCAGTGACAAACACTGCCCCCAGAGTTACAAATTGGATACTCCTGACATTGCTTTATATTCAATCTCCAACTGTCTAATCAATAAAAAGGGTCTGTTGCCATAGATATGAACTTTCCCACTATCTCCATTACCAGGTTGGTAAATATGGGCATCCTGAGTCAGTTTCGAAATTGCCTCATGTTTATTGACAACCAGTTAATTCTGAAACAACCTGGTATGGTATGTGAGAGATGTATTTATGCAATGTCACTGGAGGCAAAGCTCTCACATAAAAGCACTCCTAATGTCAATATGGTTGTCAGTAGTACACTCACTGCACCCATCACACACAATTCAAAGCAGACATAAAGACCTACATATGCTGAGGCACTTAAATGTAGCCTTCCTAAATGCCAAAGGCCTGCTAGATGAACTACACATAACAAATACCCTCAGCGGTCCTGAATGTACTCTTTCAAAACAACACCCACATCAACACATACAGCCACATCTCATGGAGTCTGTACTTCTAAGCCCATAAGGCAAGTCACCACACAATCCAACATCTTGGTCATTGGAGACTCTATTGCGAGACACACTAATGGCCCTCTCACCAGGCTGAGTAATGAGAAAGTCACTGCCAGTTGCTTATCAGAGGCTAAGATCCACCACATGATGCACGCACTCAGGTCATGGGACCACAAGTACCAGTATGACGCTGTCATAGTCCATGTGGGTGTAAATGACCTGAGACATACCTCCCTAGACTATATGAAGAGTGACATCATGGAGCTCTCAAAATATGTGTCCCAGGCTAGTATGAGCCTGGCACTGAAAAGCATTTTACCTTCTCCAAAGATGATGCCATAATACGAACAGAAGATAACTGACTTAATAATAATTGGTTTACTTTATGGGGTCATTCTAAGGGGGTGCAATATTTGTCATCAGGGAAGGAGATGATCAACAGACCATGCTGTTTTGCCAGCTTTCGAATATTAGCTAAAACACTGGCTTCCCCCATACAGCCTTTTTTGTGTAGTTCATCAATGCCAAACTGAAAGTACTTCCAACCTAGCAATTCAAAACCAAGAAACTCTAAAGGTATTATTTATTTATTATTATTTATTTATTTTATTTTACATTTGTTGACCGGGCTAGTCTAGCTGGATATATGTCCATTTTCAGTAGAGGCCCAGGGAGAAAAGCTCCAAACACGAATAATGACAAAGTTAACAATGTTCAGAACCAGTAATAATCATAATACAGAGGTAGTATTGGTCTACTGAACAGTTGTAATAATAAATTTGTATATTAAATAATTATAGTAAAAATTAAACTAAACAATTCTACAAAATTTAAACTAAACAATTCTACAAAAAATTAAACTAAACAATTTTTACAAATCACACTAGAAGGTATGAGCAAGTCTTAGATAAGGGAAATAATATATATGTTATTCTCATATAACAGAGTAGGAGTTGTAAGTAGAATTGAAGGCAAAGGTTACAGGAGTAGGGATAGGGTTAAGAATATAAAGTGGAAAAAAAGATGTCAGTGAGGGTTAGTACATGGACAAAGCCAGTGAGTTTTCAGATGTTCTTTAAGATGTTTTTTTAAAAAGAGAAGTAGAAGTGATGGTAGATAATTCAGAAGGAAGCTGATTCCAGAATTTACCTGCAGTGTTTGAGAAAAGTGAATCCCCAGCTTTGTTGTTAGCTTTATTTGATAAAACTAGAAGCTTGTTAGCAGAGTGTAGTGTAGGTAGATTAGTATAAGGAGTAATTAGATTAGTCAGGATAGGGGTGTTGTTAGGGAGGTATAGAATCTTTTGCGTAATAAGCAATTGTTGAAAGAGTATATGGTTTTGCAGTTCTAGCCATCCAAGTTGTTTGAGGTTAAGGCAGTGGTAAGTTTGAAAGGGGGAACTTGTGATGAATCTAGCTATGCTATTATAACATATGGAGAGTTTAGAGAGGTTGTTTTTGGATAGGTTGGCATATATGACAGAGGCATAGAAAAGGGCGGAAATGAGGTGGGTCTGAGCAATTGTTTTTCTTGCAGAAGGTGTGAGGAAGGTTTTTATTCTATAGAAGGTGCCAAGTTTTCTGTTAACAGACTTTATAGTGGAGTTTATGTGTTCATCATAGTTGAGATGATTATCAATAGTTACACCTAGTAGGCGGGTTGTAGCATCTGGGAAAATGTTGGTACCATTGTTAGAGGTCATAGATAAGAAAGGAATGGATGATTTATGAGTAGGAGTAAAAAGCAGTAGTTTTGTTTTTTTAGGATTTAGGAGGAGGCAGTGTTGCATAAACCAGTTTTCAACATTCTGAAAAACAGTTTGGGTGAGGGAGTGGAGAGAGGATATATCCTTGGCTGTACATATTAAGGTGGAGTCATCTGCATATTGAATGCAGGTGGCTTGAGGTATGTTCATGTGTAAGTTGTTAATAAATAAGGAAAAGAGTAGGGGACCTAGGATAGAGCCTTGGGGTACTCCAATATTTACTGGAAGTAGTGAAGATAGATTGTTACACTGCTTGCTGTCTATTTTCCAGATAAGATCTAAACCATTTTATGGCTTGGGGATCAAGAGAGTGAGCCTTTAGTTTGTCAAGCAATAGGTTAGGGTTTACCATGTCAAAGGCTTTTGACAGGTCAATAAATAGTGCAGAGGAAAATGAGTTGTTGTTGCGGTTTTTATATATAGAGTCGGTAAAGGATAAAAGGGCAGTAGATGTGCTATGAAATGGCCTAAAGCCATGTTGGCAGCTTGCCAGTAGGTTATTTTGTTGTAAGTGGTTAAGTAGTTGTTTGTGAATACATTTTTCCATTATCTTAGCTAATGGGGAGAGTAGAGCAATAGGGCAAAAGTTAGAAGGCTCTGTAGATGGTCCTCCTTTATGTAGAGGGATGATATGGGATATTTTCCATAGAGCAGGGATTTTGCCCTCAGAGATAGTTCTGTTAATAAGGATAGAAATGGAATAATCTATGGCTTTTGCAGCTATTTGTAGGTATTCAGATGGGAGTTGGTCAGCAGAAGGGGTGCAGGGTTTCAATTTTTGAAGTAGCTTACAGATGAGAGATGTAGATACAGGTTGTATTTGAAAGGTAGGTAATGAAGTATTGCAGATATTTGGTTGGGATACAGTGATGGGTGGTAAAGAATTGGCCAGGGTTTGAATGGCTTCTGTAAAGTAGTTATTAAAGGCATCAGAGATCAGGCTGGAGTTGCTATTGTTGAAACCAATTGGGTCTGGAGTAGTAGTGTGACCTGGCTGAAGGAGTTTGGTTATTGCAGACCAGAATTTTTGTGGAGTTTGTTGATTGTTTTTTTGAAGGTGTAGGTGGAAATCTTTTTTGTCTCTAAGAATATCATTCTTGGTGGCATTTCTTAGCTGTTTAAATTGGAGGTGGGTTGTTGGACATTTGGTAGATCTCCATTTAGCCCAGATTTTATTTCTGAGTAGTATCTTTTGCCTAGTTTGTTTTGTGAGCCAGGGGGCAGATTTGGTTTTTATTCTAGTGGAGCGATAAGGTGCATGGGAGTCTAGGATTTGAAGAAAGTTAGTATTAAAGTAGGTAACAGCTTCGTCTAGTTCTAGATAGGTTAGTGGTGACCAGTCACATGCTTGCAATTCAGTTAAGAAGCTGTCTGGATTAAATAATTTTTTTAAGCGGGAGGTTTTGAGATTATGAGTAGTTGCAATATGGACTTTTTGTCTAATAATGTAGGTAAGTATGTGGTCACTGATATCATCTGGGATATTACTCCTCAATGTTAGGAGTCTAAACAAAAAACTCCACTCCCTAGAGGCTGTCTTCATGCTAGAGAATGCTGATGTCCATGCTGTCACTGAAACATGGTTTAAAGCCACAAGAACACACTGACAGTGCAAGGTTGTAATGATACTTCTCAACTGTACAGATTTTTGCAGAATGTCTAGATTTTTGCTTCACATTTTTGTTCAGTTTTTCATAAAACTGTCATTTTCTGGCAAATCATTGGTAAGCTATTAAAGATTAAAGTCAGAAAATAATGGCAAACATTTGAGTTTCAGACCTCATACTCTTCTAAAATACATGCTAGCACAAAACCTGCTATGCTATCAACTTTCTAAGTTTATAAGAGCAATATTTACAACTTGTCCTTAGTTTTGGGGCTTTGACTGCTCCCGTTATTTATGGCTTTGTCCAGATTTCTTGCTCTAAGAGGTTGAGAGGTATGGGTATAATGCCTTCCACACATTTGACCAGCTACTATACAGACAGGGACTAAAGGTGGAGGTGTCTTGACTTACATCAAAAGTAAATATACCTTGAGGCGAATCAAACAGGACAATGCACTCGAGCTTCTTCATGTTCAAATCACCATAGGCAAAATCCAATACCATTTCCTTGTAAGCTATAGGTCCCCCTCTGTGACTCAGGAAACCAATAACATGTATTTAAACTTATTGGAAACACTCACCATCCAACCCAATACCTTATTCATGGGTGACTTTAATTATCCCACTATTATACTGGGAATCCTATATGACACAAAACATACAGGCAGAGGGTTCCCTGGATTTTGTAAACACAAACTCCCTCAACCAGATTGTCAGTACACCAACTAGGGGTGCAGCCATACTAGATCTGGTCCTCACTAATATGGGAGAGTGCTGTACACCCCCTAGTTTAATGTTTTCTCTGGTAAGGTCAAACCACAAAATGGTCTCTTTTGAAGTAAAAATAAAACCTGGAACCCCAACTACCCCTGGAATATTCAAGAACTACTTTAAGACTAACTTCCTGCTATTAAGTGATAACCTAGCAACATTTCAAGACCCTATAAACCCTAAGAACACTGCTGCCTATGCAGAACTGTCCACAGAAACCCTATATGAGCATGCTAATAACTGCACAGAGGCAGCTGTACCCACCAGGAAGAAGTACAGAATTTACTCAAAAAACAAGCCCCCCTGGTGGAATCACAGCATCAGCAGGCTGTATAACAGAAGGAAGAAAATAATGGCAAAAATTAGGAGGTGCAACACCCAGCAGGATAAAAGTACTCTCATCAAACCCAAACAAGCAACTCAGAGGACATATAAAGTCTACCAAAGCCAAATTTGAGGTAAATGTGGCCTCCCAGGCCAAGGACAACCACAATGTATTTTTTAGCTATGTCCACAACCTCAAGGATAATACACAATTGTGTGCAGAGCTCATTGTAAATGGAGCCACCTGTACTGAGCCAGAAGATGTAGCAAGCCTCCTGGCTGATAAACTCAGCTCTGACTTTACCCCTCTCTCCCCCTCAACCTTCCCTCAGGAAATACCATCAAATATAATTTCCCCTGCTATAACCAGGGAGCAGGTCCTTAATGCTCTCTCTAAGGCCAAGAACACTGCATCAATGGACCCAGACAATATCCCAGGATACCTTCTAAATAGCATGAAACATGACCTATCAGGGCCTCTGGAATTGCTGTTTAACTGTAGCCTCAAAGGCTTCATGTCTCATGAATGGAGAAAGGCAACAGTCATCCCTCTACACAAAGGAGGGCCAGACCCTAGAAACTACAAACCCATAAGTCTCACTAGTCTCATATGCAAAGCCATTGAAAGAATTATCATGGAAATGATCAATAATGGCATAGTAAACCTCCAGACACTGGACCCAACACAATTTGGTTTTGTCAAGGGCAGGTCATGACTAATCAACCTGCTGGACTTCTTTGAAAAGGTCACAAAAAGAATGGATGAGGACAAAATGATTCACACTGCCTAACTTGTTGCCTTGGCCAAGGCATTTGACACAAGATCCCATTCAGGCATTGTTGACAAAATCAAGAGGTTAGGTATAAACCCTTATTTCACCCAGTGGATGGCCAACTGTCTCACAGACAGGACACAGGAAGTTAGAGTTGGAGAGGCCATCTCTACAAAGAGAGCAGTCACAAGTGAAGTCCCTCAGGGATCGGTCCTTGGACTGCTCCTTTTTGGCGTTTACTTCTCTGAAGTGAAGGCCAATGTCAATGACCTCTGGCTGACTAAATTTGTAGATGATTGCAAATTACGAGCAGTCATTAAATCCCACACTGACAGAAATGTTCTCCAGAAAGAACTGACACAGACAAACAACTGGTGTCAGAGCCATGTACTAAAACTAAATTCCAAGAAATGCATAACAGTATCCTTCTGGAAGTCATCATCCCCTGGTAATGATCATATTGACAACACACCCCTAAGAGTTGACCCAGTAGTCAGGGATTTGGGAAGACACATAGACATAAATTTAGCCTTTGACTATCATGTGTCTACAGTAGTGAGGAAATCATTCTATGTTGCGCAACTTAAAAACAAAAGCATGGCACTAGGTCCAAGGAAGTCATTGTTCCACTGTATTCGGGATTCATTAGACCTGACATTGAGTACAATGCCCCCTTTGGTGTGTACCTAACCAGGCATGTCCTACAACTGGAATGTCCACAAAGGTATCTCACTAAAAGAGTACACACATAAGTAACGTGTCCTGTGCAGACCACCTCAAGGCCCTATCCCTGAATTCTGTCTCCTACAGGCCGTTGAGTGGAGGTCTATGGCTGCCATACAAGCACTGTTAGACCCCACTCTGATGGACTCCTGTATATCCACAAAGCAAACAGCACCAGAATTACTCATTCTAAAGAATTAAACCTTGCTTGTGATATAAATAGGACCTGCTGAAGAGGCAGGCATGTATCCTGGAGACTACACTATCTCTGAAACAGGCTCCCCATCCATGTCAAGTAGACTTCTTCCCTAACCCAATTCAAGTGTAACTTGGACAATTGGATGGGGAGCAAGAAATTCATCCCTGGTTTGGCACCTATGTCATTAATGGACATAGGCAGCCTGTAAATGTTTCATCTCCAAAGCCCTTACTTACACTTATCAACGGTACCACAACTTGTCAGAGATTTGGGATACATGGGCAGGCTTAAAAAGGTACTTATGTTCATTAGCCTAGTGAACCTATGAAACTATAAACCTATGAACAGTACTATTCCTTCCTGATGAATGGGAAGTTGGCATACTGGTTATAGTGTTTACCTTACATGTGCAAGGTTTAGGGTTTGATTCTCATGAGGAGTAATTTGCTTGGCTTAATATGTCTTACAAAGTCAGGTAAGGTAATACTACAATGAAACTACATGCTTTATTTATTTAAAAAATAAAAGAAAAAGAAAAAAAGTGGTAGACAATGCAAAGGTTTCAAGTGAAGCAAAAAAAAAAAGAAAACTCATACCGAGCAGCTCAGAAGGCTGACATTTTAACATTTGCAAAACCTACCTAAAGTGTGACCCATGGTGAGATAAATAATATAAGATTACCAAGTTCAAGTACTTAAATATATTGAGTTTTTACCGTGCATTTATTTCCAGCAGATCACGCTGAAATTCTGGAATATTTAATAGAATTTCAGATTGAAGTTATATAGGCAGATTAAATGTAAGGCTTTCATTATCTTTCAGTTTAAAGGAACCATCAAGTTCGAGGTGCTTTCATGGAATGAAAACAGTTTACCATTAGTCTAAGAAAATCTGCCTTGCAGTCTTCTATGGCAAAAAAAGTTTGTTCATCATTGTGTAAAACATTACTTTATAGTAATTAATTTATTCCTGCTTTCTTCCTCTTTTCTTTCATTTATTTTGTGATTATTGCTTTATCCAATTTGGGGAGATGGAGACCATCACAGCAGTCACTGGATGTAAGGTAAACAAATCAATCCTACAAAGTATGCCAGTTCACTGCTGCTGACATATAGACAAAAAAATGTGCATTTACACACAGACAGGCAGACAGGCATGCAGGCACACACGCATGCGCATGCTCACACACACACACACACACACACACACACACACACACACACACACACACACACACACACACAGTCAATGATAATCTTTAAATATTACTCTAGAATCACTTAAAAGTTAATAGAACAACAGTTTTTCAGCACATAAGATTTATGGGTGGGAGGAACAGTAGACACAAGTGATGCTATTTAAATATTAAGCAAAGTCCTTTAAAAAGTTGAGACAAATCTTTGATCCCAGTAACCTTAGTACAGAAAGCTAACACAAAGCAGACCATTAGTCATCTGTGCTAACATTAGACACCAGAAAGATTACTTAAATAACCCTAAGACTTTAAGAAAGTATAAAGGTAGAAAGCTTCAAACCTTGTACCCTTGGTAGAGAAAGCAGCACCTTAACAAAGGGGTACTTTAGTCCTCTATGTTAACACTAGAATCCACCGGAATTATTTGCATACTACTTATAATAGCAAAAAACACATAGAAAGTTGGAAGAAAATATAGCTTTTAATACAGCCACACACTTTGGCTTACTCCTTCAAAGGGTTTAACTCAAATTAATTCACATTCCTTCATATAAATTAAATCATTAACTAAGTATTCAATCAACATCTCAAATCAAACACTGCCAATTAATTACTGTGTTTAAACCCTTTGGAATCTTTGTACTGAATTTCAAAATAAACTTTGATTTCAATTTGTTTAACATTAACTGACTATTACTACTTCTACCAGTAGTTACATTGGCCAAAACTAGAAATTTAACACTACTAACACTCCCTTCATGTTGTTTAGAAGCATGTAAAGCTAACATATGTTTACATTTCCTTAATCTAATGCCTAAAAATGTTCCTGAATTCTTAACTTAATTTTCCTTCACATTTGGCTAATGTACCCCTTTTTAGCTTCACAATCTTGACAAACAGCATAAATAACAATAGATGTTTTACAGTTATAATTTCTATACTTGAACATTTTTCCATTAATATTAACTTCCTTACAACTAAAACCTTCTTGCAAACATTACATTTAGTACATTCATACACACTTGTGTAATACTTCTAACAGGGTATGACACTTTACAAGAAAGAATTTCACCCAAATTTAAAGCACTTGAATAAGATAAAGTTACAAATGTTGGTAAAATCTCCCTGAAATTATTATAAGATAGCAAACATTTCCAGTGCTTTCAAATTATACTTGCAAAGCATTGTGAAATGTTGCATATTTAATAACACAATGTGTTTTATTATTGTCATCTCAATCCAAGGGACTAAAAATGAACTTTCACAATAAGTCTCATTTCCCTTACTTAAAGACTGACAATAATTAATCTCATCAATTACTCTATATAACAATGACTCAAATGCTGACCTACAATAACCTATGTGATCCTGTCTGTTTCATGTCCAACTCTATGCTTATGGTAAAGATTTAAAAAGATGTGGTGGGTGACCACTAGTATCATGTAAAAAGTATTTACTGATATAGCTTTCCTAAACAAAAAAAACTTTTAATAAAGCATTCCCTTCCAAATGAAAAAAATCACATCAAGGAAACTCACAATGGAATCTAAAATTTCATGAACTTATTTAATACCCCAAAAAATTAAATATAATTTCTCAGTAAATAGTAAAGCCTCACTTTTATCACCTTTATACAAAAACAACAAATCATTTATATATCTAGCATATTTTAAAACTGAGAATGGAAAAAATCTAGCACCCAAAATATCCCATTTTCCCATTGTAATCCTTTCATTCTACTAACTACTTCACCTGTATTTTTAACTAAAAACTCTGAGGTTACAGTTAAGGGTTGAATACTAATATTTAATAGAAGTCCTACACTCTGCCAAAACCCTCCAACACCAGATATTATAGGTCTGCCAGGTGGATTACTTAGGGATTTATTTATTTTGGTAAGATAATAAAAGATAGAGTACTTGGGTTAAACTATAAACAATTAATCAACATTTTTGGTCCCAAATCCCAGTTGTTTGCCTCTAATTAATAACTCAACTGATTTGTTATTGTACTGATCCAAGCAAGTAACATTAATCTACTCATAACCATGCTCTTTAAGTAAGGCATTACACATCCTTACATATTGTGTCCTATCCATTATAATCGATTTACTATCAAAATTTAGATTGGCACTTATGGAAATCTTGGAAGGTCGAAAGTCTGTTTTCAAGTTCGCATAATGCTGGTCTGGAAAATGTTTGAATCCACATTAACAAATGCTAGTATGCATTCACTAATGTGGAATCGACTTTCTAATAACAAATCGCACTACAGTGGGGATCGGGAAATGTACCCTTTTTTTTTCTTACTATAGTGCAATTTCAGAGTTGGAATATGACAAGAGCTTGTCACCTTGCAAAAACCTTACCAGTAAGATGGACTTTTGACATTGGAACTTGTGGTGTTCCAATTCCAATTCTGTTTTACCATTTCCAAAATTTTGGTAATTCGTTATTGCCAATTTTGGCAAAGTGGTTCGATCAAAAGGAAGAAAATTATTTTGATTTTCCACATTTTTATAGTAAACCATTATAATCACATTACCACCTTTATCAGCTTTAGTTATCACATACTTATGCTTTATATTTCTCAAAGAATTTAGACTTTGCCATTGACATTTAGAAAGATTATAAGCATGTTTCAGTTTTGAATGTTTCTTATATTCAGTAAACAGTTCATCTCTACACACTTTCTCAAATACATTAACTTTTCAGTATTAAATCAGGCATCAGGATTTTAAGTATCCTTCTCCCATGTTTCCCAAATCAAACATTTTGTCATCAAATTAATATATACTCAAGTCTAATAGGTCTGAATCAGAAAAGGTGTTGCAGGCTTTTTCAAAACTTTCTTCTGATTACAATTTGTATGGAATGTCTAGAAGGTTCATTCCTTTAGAAAAATAATCTTTTGACCAAATCCTTTTACATAACCTAAACAGATCAATCTGCACATTCTCCCAACTAGATAAACAGATAGGAATGAAAGATAATATTGTACTCAATAAGTCATAAATATTCAAGTCAAAACAACCACTAGAAAGAGTCAGTACTTGTAAATCACTGATTTCTCTTGTCTTTTCGTGGACGACATCCACAAAAGCCACCCCTCACATTTAATTGTGAAGGAATTAATGTTTCAGTCTGTTGAACTGTTTTCACTTCACTCTGTACAATAATTGAAACCAATCAACTGCTCATACACTCACCACTGGATGCTGCTGATGAACACTTAGTATCTACAATCTGACACTTTTTAAATATATCAGGTCTTCTCTTCTTAATGTCACTGCATGAAAATAGCTGATTGTTTGCAAAGTCTCTTTCATCTGTAACCAGTTTCTTCTTCTTATAAGTTAATATATCGTCTTCTAATTTTTTTACACATCTTTCATTTCAACCAAGTTGCTATAAAAAACATCTGGCAGCAACAAATCAAGTTCAGCTTCCATACATTCAGATTTATAATACTTGTGGGTACCATATTCATTCAGAATATTTACCCACTGTTTGGTGCATTCTAAATTTGCCGCCTGCCAGTATTGCCATAAATCTTTATTGTCCCCTTGGAAACATGTCCATTTCCAAATATAGTTTTGTTATTTGCATATTACTCTTTCACGTTAAAAAAATAATATGAGGAGCTGGTATTGGGTTAAATGGTGCCCTTGGTGAAAGGACTTCATAGCCCAACCATTCCCCACTGTTCTCAGCCACATATACATACCCCAGTACCTCAGTCCTCTCTGTTTTCCCCTAAACCATTTCCTCCTCATTTTATCCAGATTCATTTTTTTCTAATTCTTTGCACATTTTGTCTTACTGTTCAGTTGTTTTCTTAATTTTTTAAACAGACACTACCTGGCCTAGATGTTATTGTAACAACTGTGGAGGAAATAGCAAAAATAGACAGATAGATAGACAGACAGACAGACAGACAGGCAGACATAGATATATAGTCACCTTCTATATATCCCTCTGGAGCTAGACCGGTG